>NW_027126794.1:0-123807 GCF_037325665.1 Littorina saxatilis | reverse complement strand
AAAATGACATGTTTTAACATTTGAAGTTTTTTGTCTAAACATGAAATGACATTCTAAGATCTGAAAGTTTTTTTTTTTTTTAATGCAACGTCATGAATAATATTTTCAATTTTTTGCATTTAAAGAAGCGGCAAGCACACCCTTTCGAAATAGCGAAGTAGATTCGACCCTAAATGCTTAAGTACTTAGGCCTTAAACTGAAGTACGTGTTGACAGAATATTTTAATATAAGTGCAGTTTATATTTCAAAGTTTGGAGTCGTAGATCATTCTTTATCATGTATCAGTGAAATTTGTTGTTTAAATTCTGCAAGCAAATGTGTGTGCTGTTATTGCATTATTTGAAAAAAAACGCACAGAAAAAACAAACACTATTTTTGACGACTCACTGCAGTTATCCCAGGTGCGGTTAGATAGACGCGCATACATGTAAGTACAGTTTATTTTCTAGGTTTGGTATCGTAGATATTTTTTGGGAATGCAATGTGACAAACATGTATTGATACAGTTTGTGTGTATAATTTTGCAAGTGAATATTTGTTTATTGGCTGCATGTTTCACTAAAACGCGTAAAATAAAAACTTTTTCGTTTGTTGTTGTTTCCTTTGATTGCAGCCAAATGACTGAAAATTAAGTGGAAGACACTTTTGAGATATAAGGAATCGGATAGGCCATGACACGAGAAGGTGTAGAAATCTGCTTGCAGACAGCTTTAACATGACATCACATATTGATATTTTTTTAAAGTTTTGCATATTACCCCATTTTTGAGGTCACGTTTTAACTTTGTTAAGTGTTTGCCCACAACTGACATTAGATTACATTTAAACATTTTACATTATTTTTCTAGCACATGTTCATGTTAGTCTGCGCCATCATTGATCACAGAACATCCACATAGGAAGAAAAAGGTGTTTGACTACTGAAAATAAAAATGTTTAGAGAAATGTAGAAAGAGGTGAACAAAATGCAAGATGATTTGGTATGGAATTTAGTTGTATACTTGAATGAGGTGTGAAACGTATGCAGAAAGGAAGATGTTATTTGCGATGAAAGAAAATAGATATAATAACTTCATACTGTAGTAAAAAAACAAAACAAAACAAAAACAACCAGTAATCAGCCAATCAATTTCAAATTTCATTCAACAGTAAACCATATACATTCGACAATGGTCCTCTGTAAATAAAAATAAAAACAAATCTGCTTGGACAGAATTGTTGTTATTTTTGGAATAAGAAAATATCAACTATCTTCAGATGCATCCTCTTGCACAAAAATAATGCAAGTTAAGAGTTACGTCCATATGCGTAAAAAGTTAAGATGAATATATGGATCAACAATACCTCCCCTACTTGCATTATATTTGGGCAAAGCTATAGAATAGTGTAATGATATTTTAAAATAATTGTCACATTGCCTTAAACATTTGGATTTTGACATGGAGTATTTTACGTAATGTGTACATTTTAGACATGGCAACTGAAGGAAAAAAAAGTGGAGAAAAAAAACCTAACATTTTGTGGGACAAATTTTGTAAGTTGGGTGACGAAACCATGTAAACTTTTCCTTCACAACAGACAAAATTAAGAGGTTTTTCTTTTAACAAACACAAAGAAATATGTCTTTACCTTCGAACAAGCACAGAAAGTATGTGTTTTTGTTCATAAGACCATACATTTTGTTGTTGTGGAGATATGGATTCAACTGCAGAAAATGTGAAACTTTGCTAACAATTCCCATACCTGACATTTTAAAAGTCTAAAAAGTGCCTCCCACTAGCTTGTCACCAAATAAACAAAGTAGGTTGTAACAAAATTGCAGATTAATAAAAAAAATAGTTCAATCAATAGTATATGTCACACCTGACATTAAACTAGTAATTTCCATCACTATCCTTTTCAGGCATTAAAAATAGTTCAAAGCAGCTATAGCCCCACATGGAAGTAAGAGGCTCATTCACAAGCTAGTTAAAAGCTTTTCATTCTTTTTGTTTTTCTCAAAAGAAAGTTCATAGTATGACAACAGTATTCACAGCAGGCAGTTTTAAATCACGCAAGGGTCATTCTCAAGGTGTGTTCACGAAATACATTGTAATTTTAAACAGAGACAATTATCAGTTCACGCTTGAAGATGATTTTACTGACCAAGTTTTCCCCATATATTTCATAACCCTGCAGGTGAAAATGGGAATACCAGCACAGAATGACTGTCAGTGAACATTTAATACCAACACTTCAAACTACATCACTCATCATAAAACAGAAGCTGTGACTTGGATTTAAATGAAAATCAAAAGTGGAAAAACTCATACTCTGATAATTGTTGTCCAAGTGTTTCAAACTACATCACTCATCATAAAACAGAAGCTGTGACTTGGATTTAAATAAAAATCAACACGCGGAAAAACTCATACTCTGATAATTGTTGTCTAAGTGTTTGTGTGGTTAAAAAAACAAACGTACCTGATCCTGAATAAAATCAGAGCAACCCATATGATCATTAAAATGTAACCATTCACTGGTCCATAGGTATACTCTTTTCAAAAAGGAGATGGGTATGGAAGAGGCAGTGCTTCTGTTAGTGATTCAAAGTGCCAGACATCCCATCCTAGTGCTGTGAAATGATATAAATTATATATATATTCAATATTTCATGGAAGCTTACTAATATTTGCATGCAAACATACTGTGACAGTACTAATACAGTAAAAGCATTATTGAGGGTGAACAGCCTGCTTTACTTGGTTTCAGTGAGGAGTAACAATACTAACAATAACAATAACATGCCTAAGTTGTGAAATGTAAGTACTTAACCCCCCCCCCCCCCCCCCCCCCGGACACTGGCAAAATTCCAGCAGAATGTCCCCCACCTTCGCTGACGATTATCCACAGTTTATACAGGAAGTGTGCAGGTAGGTTGTCTGCCTCTGTGTCGGTTTTACCTCCGCGGTGTAGACGAAAAACTTTTCCACTTCTGCCACAGGGCGAAAAGTCTCGTTTTGGCACTTTAACTTGGCATATAACATCAAACATCACGTTAATCAACTGAATTGTGTGGCATTATACCTATGCGATTCATGTCACATTAGAAAAACTGCCGTAACGCAATAAAATTCCTGAGATGTTAGTATTATGCATAACACGGTAAAACATCGAGTTTTGGTGTCTGCGTTTTGGACGTTTTCGCTGGGATTACGGAGGGCTATTCACATCGTGTTAAACAAGTTGTCGCAGTGAGCAAAACACCAGATAACGTCTGGAATTATGACAAGTTATTGCAGTGACTTAAACTCGAAGTTAGCTGTTGGTTTTGATGTGTTTCACTGCGTTTTCGTCTTGCTTTTCTTTCATAATGTTGTTGCTGTTGTTGTTACTGTTGGGAGCTATACATCACATTTTTGTTCCCCCAAAAATTTATTCTTGATTAATATCAGGACGCAAACCATCCCCTTTACTTCACACACACACACACACACACAATCTACTCCTCAGTTTGCAGCGTGGCTTCGACAGCGAGTTTGCCCGTACCCAAGGGGAGTAACTCGACATAACTCAGCGCGCGGTCTACAGTAAATAGAAATCACCCGCTAGGTACACGCGCACTCAAGTTAACCTCTGCTTTGACCTGTGGCTGTGTGCCAAGAGAGAGCAGAACACACACGCCGTAGACCAAATAAATAGGTGCTTGATTTTGGTATTTTGATTTTACATAACATTAAACCTTTCTTGGGGTTCATGGTCATGGCAACAGCCATAATAATATTATATCATGTATAATATTACATTTCAGCATATGTGAATTACATGTCATCATAACAAACTGTCATACATTTTTATTCCTCATCATTCTGATTGATCACAACCAAACCTACTATCAGTGGACACATCCAAATGCAAGCGCCTGTTCTTGACAAATTGCCACAGTGACTGATCTAAAAATATAGGTCCTTTGCCGCCACGGACACTGTTTGGCCTGTAGGTAAAATGTACAATGTATTTTCTGATTTGTGCACAAAAGCTTTTTTTTTTTACCTTTTTTTTAACATAACAATGTTTAATGTTACTGTATGTTTGAAAGACCATGGTCACATTTGTAAAACAAATGTTAAATTAAAAAATAAATAACATTTTGGTTCATGATTTTTTTCTACACCTGTGCTAAAACTAAGAAGTAAAAATGTCGGTATATAAGTCACTCAAATACTTCGCAGTATGAATGGTTAGAGTTTGTTGCGGTTGACCCTGCACAGTTCGACCTACGATGTTTTTGTTGAACAATTTTGTCAAAAAAAAAAACAAAAAAAAAAGTAAGGGCAGTAACTCAAGACGTAAATGTGGCAGTGTCCCATAGGCAACCGCAGAGTTATCCTGTCCATAGGCAAGCGCTTACTTGATCCCAATTACTAGGCGTCTCCGGACGCCTAGAATAAAGGTCACAAACGAGAGTCGCAAGGGCTTAGCCCTTCTTCTTCTTCTTCTTCTTCTTCTTCTTACAGGGGCAGATCAGTTGCTTTGTAAGGGGGGGTGCACTTTGAATCGAAAGTGAATGTGATGGAATTTCCTACGGGGGTCCGGGGGCATGCCCCCCCAAAATATTTTTTGGCCCAAAGAAGCAAAATGGTGCCATCTGGTGCCATGTGAACTTAGAAATAGTCATAGAATCAGCTTTCCAAATTTTTTTGATTTTTTTTTTGCTGGAGGGGGGGCGCACCTGCACCCTGTGCACCCCGCCTCCCTCGTCCGCCCCTGTTCTTCTTCTTCTCGATAGAACGTCTGCAAATGACTTACCTTTCTCTTTGTTGTTGTCGTTAGAAGGGACCACGTCACATAGATATGATGGTTGGATATCACGTCTGCGTCGAAATCGCAGTCCACGAATGCGTCTTTTCCTGCAGTGAAGATTCCAGCGGAACAGTGAGATGATCTAGATTCACACAAATGAGTTGTTGCAGATATGACACACAAGAAGAGTAGTCTTGCCATTGTCACTTCTCTTCGGGTTTTATTTGCTGCACCTGCACACAAACACGCACACGCACGCACGCACGCACACACGCAAACATATATTGATTTTAATGACAACTTGAATGAGCAAACAAATCAAGTATTTTTAAGCTTCTTATCTGAAATGCAATTCCATAGTCTGAACTGAGTCAAAGAATTACTCACCAAGGTTTCAATCAATTTGCTCTAAAAAAATAATGAGGTCACCACAGTACAGCCTAAACTTGTGCAAAACGCCGGATATTATGTCATGAGACACATGATTCATGTATATTCCGAACAAATGAAGGGGAGAAATCGGGCGAAATTATCTGCCAAAACTGACTGCAAAGTTTCATAAACATAAACGTATTTCCGGTAGTTTTCCTAGAATTGCTCTAAACACGTGAGCACACACACACACACACACACACACACACACACACACACACACACACACACACACACACCACACACACACATACACCTCGTTTTGATTCCTGGTCTATGTTAAAACAGATCGGGAGCGAGTTTTCGCGAGGAACAGGGTTGAGCTACGGTAGGGTCACTGCGCATGTCTGGTTTTGTTCTTCGCGGAAACGCTGTTGGGTTGTGTCCAGTCGCGTCCCTTGCAACAAGATGGCGACAAGCGCGTTACGGATTTACTGTTGTGGAGAGTTGATGGACGACGATGATGAACAAGCAGTACTGTTTTATTGTTGATGTGAATGTAATGCCAAAACATCGAACTATCGATTCGAACGTCAATGAAGAAGTGAGCGTGAAAATCGAGCGCAAAACAGCCGGGTAAAAGTTCAGGGCGCTAAGGCAACAAAAAAAAAATTGTCTGTTTCTGGTCACCCGACCGACCCTAAATTTCGGCGCCGACCCTAAACTTTTTTTTTTTCCAAACTCAAATTTTTGTGTGTGTGTGTGTGTGTGGTAAAGGACAGGGTGAGAAAATGAACAACAAAAACGTGTGAAAACGAAAGTCCGCTGACGATTTGTAAATGTGTTGAGTGTCTTGTCTCTAAGTATAGTGAATCCAGTCTCTTTGCGCGATTTTTAAAGTTAGCTTTATTGGTCTACATTTGGGGTAACAAAAAAACAACAACAAAACAAAAAAATCCCTACCTACCGACCCTATTTTTTTTAGCCATGTTACCAGAAACAGACAATTTTTTTTTGGGCCTAAAGTACATTTGAGCCGAAATCGCACCCAAACTCCTGTTGACCTCATTTCTTCCCAAAATAAACATCACTGCTAAAATAAAATGCATTAAAACCAAGACAGTATCCAACCCAGTATCCTTAATTTTTGAAAGGCTAAGTGATTTACAACAAATGTCTTCTCACAATCCGTAACTTTGTCAAAAAATATTTGCAGAAGTTTCTCACCTCGCCTTGGCAGCCATCTTGGAACTGGAGAGACCCTACGCAGGAAGCAAGGTTGAAAGTTGGTTAACCGGTGACGTCACTCCAGTCGTACCGGACCGAGTTTTTGCGACCTCCGGTTCGACTCGAGTCACCTTAGTGCGTTGACGTCAAAACTCCTGAGAAACGCCGGATAATGTATCGCCTGTAAAGAAACAACATTGTCAGTTCAATAACACGCGTTCTGTTACTTTCGTTGCAGCGTGGCTTAAAAGGGCACGCCCAGTTCGCATTGCATTGTCATTCGAGAGAATACAAACGTTTCAGTGTGATCTTGAAGGATAGTCTAAGGAACATCGACTACATAATTATGTTAACCAAGCTTGGAATAAACGCAGCTATTAAACGATTAAAGTTAGCATGAAACCTGGCGTGTGTGAAGGTACCTTCAAGCATTTTTGAATGAGGTTTACACAACTTGAGTAGCTGGTCATATATCTGGTACACAGCGCTATTATCCCTTTTATCAAAAGTCGGTTAAACAGCAGACAGTTTAACTCTGAAATACTTGCATAGTTCTTAAAGCCGAACATCCGTCTCCAGGGGACCAAGCCTTGTGATAGCAGAAGGCGACAGAGCTAAATTTAGCGTTGCCAGCACGAAAAACTAGAGCTACATCTGCCGTGCGCCCATATTGGCCCTTTAAAAAAAAATCTTGACAAAAACATTTCTGTTTTTCCCGAAACAATATCTTTAGTTGGAAGAATAGGTCACATTTTTTTAAAATGCAGCAACTCTTTCAAAATACACGATACCTGGTTGCCAAGTCAATGCGAAGTAGGCCTACTTGTGGTTTAAACATAAGTTTATTTTAACAAAGGTTACAATCATGACATGTATACAAAGTTCACAGAAACAGCAACAAGCTAGAAACTTATAGTGGTGTTCCTGCATGACAGTACAACATAAGGCGGTAACGGCTGAAAAAATTGTCTCAATAAACCGAATCTATTGATAACGTAATGAACGTTGCATAATGATGATAAAGAAAGACAGTAAAGGAAGAAAGGAGGGAAAGAAGATGAATAAAAGAAGAGGGATGGGTAGGAGATGTGCAGAAGTTAAAGTTGTTGTCCGGCTTGTAGAGCATTTATTCTGATTTACCCAAAGCGGCCTGAACGTTTAATGAACGAGTGTACGGTGGAAAAAATGTTCCTGTTCAAATCTGTGGAATACTGTCTGTCTCCGTTTAAAAGGTGGGGGAGGTGAATTATGTGATTGGGGAGGGTACAGTTTAAATGAAAAGCAAGCAAACATGAAAAGAAAATTGAATGAAAATTGTACATCAAAACAAAAATCAGTTTTAGAATCTATATTATAATACGCGTGGCCTTTTTCGCCGTGTGGACGTATCTCCTACCAAACCCCGCCGGTTTGGACCCTGTCCCTCGGTTTTTCCGTAGGAACGGATCGCGATGAAGACGATAGGCCGGGTTAGATTGACGACTTCGAAAGCGAAATGGCTTTTTGAGGCCTTTTTAACGTGAAATGTCGTAGCAGACAGAATATCCCAGCTATCCCATTGGCCGAAAGCGAACGGTTTGACTAAACACTACGCGACCGCACCTCAGACGAACCTAGCTGTGTGTTTTATTTCTCTACCCCAGACGAACCTAAAATAATAAGAAGATAGATAGATCTGTTTATCTGTTAATGGAACTCCAAAATATTCCATAGATTTGTTTACTTAATTTTTGAGTCACTTGAGAAAATGTGACTCTATGTAATCGGTCAGTGTTAGTCTGTCCGGCCGGCCGGCCGTCCGGCCGGCCGGCCGTAGACACCACCTTAACGTTGGACTTTTCTCGGAAACTATCAAAGCGATCGGGCTCATATTTTGTTTAGTCGTGACCTCCAATGACCTCTACACTTTAACGATGGTTTCGTTGACCTTTGACCTTTTTCAAGGTCACAGGTCAGCGTCAAAGGAAAAATTAGACATTTTATATCTTTGACAAAGTTCATCGGATGTGATTGAAACTTTGTAGGATTATTCTTTACATCAAAGTATTTACATCTGTAGCCTTTTACGAACGTTATCAGAAAAACAAGGGAGATAACTAGCCTTTTCTGTTCGGCAACACACAATTTAACGTTGGGCTTTTCTCGGAAACTATAAAAGTGACCGGGCTCAAATTTTATGTGAACGTGACTCATTGTGTTGTGAATAGCAATTTCTTCCTGTCCATCTGATGCCTCATATAATATTCAGAACTGCGAAAGTGACTCGATCGAGCGTTTGCTCTTCTTGTTAAAAGATAAGTTCGAAACAATATCATCTGATAAGTCGCCGTATAACCTTATAGGTTCCAGCGACTAAATATTTTCCCCCGGTGCAACCATAGACATGTACGTCATCATGATCTCCCCTTCATCATGATCTCCCCTTAATTTGACCGTTATTTTGGCTGTCTTAGTGAAATGGTAAGATATATCTCTATGTTTTTTACATGTAAGTGTTCGGAAAAAATACAGTTATAGCAGTTATGTACAAAAATAAGCAGCATATGCTCTTTTCGCCAAAGTAAAGTCCTTTTTTCTTCTGGTTTCTTATATGTGTCACAGCACACTGCAAGCTTTTAGGCGAATAGCAAGTGAGTGGTATATATATATCATCAATTTTATAGTAGGTAACGGTGTGAATTACTTGCCATGTTCATGTTCATTATACGTTTTCCATATATGTGTCATTTAATTGTGTATTGCTTGATGCCATGTATGTGTGTGTGTGTGTACATGACTTTAAATAAGCATGGATGTGTGGACTCGATTGTGTGTGTGTGTGTGTGTGTGTGTGTGTGAACCATGTATATATTTTCTGTTGTCAATTACATATATGTTATACTATGCGTTTGAATCATTATGTATTTTAGACGTCATACTTTTTTTTTCGTATCTTCACGATGGCTTTTACCCGTTTAAATTTTAATGCTTCCAACTTTCAAAGCGCTGCACGGCTGGGAAGAGATGCGCACTTTTATCACTGTTGTTCATGTAGACGTAATCATGGATTCATGCAAACGTCATTCCTGCTGTATTTTATTTTGTTTGTTTGTATAGTCGCGTGCGGTCGCGCAGTCTTTAGTCAGACCTAAAGCGTGGCAACATTCGGACCGCTTGCTTCTGCCCAGCTTTGAATCGAGGCAGCTGTCAATCTGCTGTCGCATCAACTGGCTCTACAGGTAAATCCCATTTATCAGTCTGTAAAACTTTCTTAAAGTGTTCCTAACCTTGCTGTATTCTGCCACAGGGGTTATACTATAGAGATAGAGAATTTGCAGTCTCCCTCCGCCATTTTGACGCGCATGAGGCATGTTTTAATCATGGATGTGCAAACGCTGTGTGGAGTAGTGACTACGCTCATTTTTTTGATAATACACCAAGTTTGTTTGAGAAACAGAGAATAGTCAAAGTGCAAAACAGGGGTTCCCAGGTCTGAATATGCGTTTGAATCATTATATATTTTGGACGTTTTAGATTTCCATTTCGTAAAAATCTATGACCCATGGCGCATTACATGTGGGGGGGGGGGGGGGGGGGGGGGGGTGAACGAATCTTGCTTTTTCTACTTCTCTAACCCATGGCATAGGCCATACATGTGGGGGGTTCTATTACCTGAAAACAGCATCCACACACACGCGCACACGTTCCATTGGACGTACATTTATTGTGTGTGTGTTTGTCTGTGTGTGTGTTCATGGATGCTGCACTCGATTGTGTGTGTGTGTGTGTGTTTGAACCATGTATATTTTCTGTTATTTACTTATGTTATACTATGCGTTTGAATCATTATATATTTTAGACGTCTTACTTTTTGTTCATATCTTCACGATGGCTTTTACCTTTAATGCTTAATGCTTCCAACTTTCAAAGCGCTGCAAGGCTGGGAAGAGATGCGCACTTTCATCACTGTGTGTGTGTGTGATCATTTGGGGGGGGGGGGGGCTGTATTTTTTACACCAATGAGCAAACGTATAAAGAGAAAATTTTGTTCATGTAGATGTAATCATGCAAACGTCATTCCTGCCAAAACAAATCTTTTTTCAGTGTTGCATACTCCTGTGTACAAGGTATAATATTTTTTTCATTTTCTTCAGATATGGCGTCCCAACGACCAACTCACTGCGACCTCACTTCAAGACGCTGACCACAACTTGGCCTGTGAAGCAGTACTCCGACTTCGACAAAAACAAAAGCAATCTTTCCAGACCATTATCAACCAATTGTCAGATGCAAAAACCAAAGCGAGCAAAGACTCCACACAACTAACCAATCTTCTTAGGCGTGAAAATCAACGCCTCCAGTCGGCGGTCGCGTGTGGTCGCGCAGTCTTTAGTCAGAACCAAAGGCAAAGCGAATGTTGCCGCTCCTCCCCCAGCTTTGAATCGGGGCAACTGTCAAATCTGCTGTTGGATCCTACAACTGGCTCTACAGGTAAATCCCATTTATCAGTCTGTAAAACTTTCTTAAAGTGTTCCTAACCTTGCTGTATTCTACCACAGGGTTTATACTATAGAGAATTTGCAACATTATTCGCCACGTTTCCCCCGCCATTTTGACACGCAACGGCTGAACTGCAGGATTTTCGCTCTTTCAACGTTGCATTATTTGGTTGTTTTTTAACCCAGGCATAGGCCATATGGGGGGTGGGGGGGGGGGGGGATTCAAGGAATCTTGCCATACATTATGGACGGGGGGGGGGGGGGGGGGGGGGTGCGGTACTAAGCCAAAGTTTGGGATTCTGCCGGTGTCACGATTTCATCTTTCGCCTGTGTACATATTTCCCCCTCGATACTCAAGACTGAAATGTTTCCTGGTAAAATTAAGAAGTGAAATTATTTATGGACGAAAAGCATGTCATTTTCTTGCATGTGAAGAAAATTGGTTAAATTTAATAGATCACCCAAAATCGATTTTTTCGAAAACGTGTACCGAGTGGTTACGTCCTTTGAGTAAGAAGGGAAACATTTGAGGATGAATCAAATTTCAAGTTAAATAAAAAAAAATTGGTTGGACAAATTTGGCCCCATGAATGTAGGGTACACAAGGTCGCTTATCAGTACAATCGAAGGGTGTTTTTTTTGTTCAGTGTAGAGTTTATACTAGATCAACGAGGCCGAGAATCAAAATATCAACACCGTTACAAAGCGAAAGATGAAAACGTCACACCCGCGTTACCCATGCAGATGCAGAAAGAAACGCTGCATTCTTTCGTTGTTTACTAACCCAGGCATAGGCAATAGCAATACATGAGTGGGGGGGGGGGGGGGGGGGGGGGGGGGGGATTTCAAGGAAAGATTTCCATTTCGTAAAATTCATACATGAGGGGGAGGGAGGGCGGTGCTATTACCTGAAAACAGCACACACACGTGCCATTGGACGTACCTTTATTGGGTGTGTGTGTGTGTACATGACTTTATATGCATGGATGCGTGCACTCGATTGTGTGTGTGTGTGTTTGGACCATGTATATTTTCTGTTGTCATTTAGTTACAATATGCGTTTGAATCTTTATATATTTTAGACGTTATAGATTTCCATTTCGTATCTTTACGATGGCTTTTACCTTTAATGCTTTGGGGGGGGGGGGGGGGGGGGGGGGGCTGGATTTTTACACCAATGAGCAAACGTATAAAGAGAAAATTTTGTTCATGTAGACGTAATCATGCAAACGTCATTCCTGCCAAAACAAATCTTTTTTCAGTGTTCCATACTCCTGTGTATAAGGTATAATTTTTTGTAATTTTCTTCAGATATGGCGTCCCAACGACCAACTCACTGCGACCTCACTTCAAGACGCTGACCACAACTTGACCTGTGAAGCAGTACCCCGACTTCGACAAAAACAAAAGCAATCTTTCCAGACCATCATCAACCAATTGTCAGATGCAAAAACCAAAGCGAGCAAAGACTCCACACAACTAACCAATCTTAGGCGTGAAAATCAACGCCTCCAGTCGGCCACCTCATCTTCACTACGTTCATCTACACCCACCGCTGCACCAAACAACCCTGCGGCAATAGCCAGCTAATCTTCATCTGCACTACGTTCACCCACCGCTGCACCAAACAACCCTGCAGCAACAAGCACTCCTACAAACACATCAAACCACCTATTGTCGACGTCCTAACGCTCAGTCAAATCATGGATGACGACATGATTGACGCAACACAAAATTCAACACAATCCACAGACATGTTTGATGCAACACAAAACGCAACCCAGTCCACTTCAGATGACGCAGTCACATCGGGAGAAGCTCTCCAAGCATTGTCTCAGGAATAAACATTCACATTCAACCCATTTTTTCACAACCTTTTCAGAGTCAGTAGTTGCGGGTAAAATCTGATCCCTGTTTTGAATTTTGTGGAATCATTTTGCGACAAATCGATAGTCACGAGACAAAGAACATCAACAAAGACCATATGGGCAACCATGTAAATTGTTGCGGGGGTGTAACGGAGATCGACTTTGTCTTTATAAGAATAGGAATCACATCATCTTAAACTCTACACACGGTGACAACTGCAACGCGTGTGGCACACAGCATGACAAACAAACAAGTCGCGTAAGGCGAAAATACAATATTTAGTCAAGTAGCTGTCGAACTCACAGAATGAAACTGAACGCAACGCAACGCAGCAAGACCGTATACTCGTAGCATCGTCACTCCACCGCCCGTGGCAAAGGCAGTGCACGTGGAATTGACAAGAAGAGCGGGGTATTCGTTGCGCTGAGAAGGATAGCACGCTTTTCTGTACCTCTCTTCGTTTTAACTTTCTGAGCGTGTTTTTAATCCAAACATATCATATCTATATATTTTTGGAATCAGGAACCGACAAGGAATAAGATGAAAGTGTTTTTAAATTGATTTCGAAAAAAAAAATTTGATAATAATTTTTATATATTTAATTTTCAGAGCTTGTTTTTAATCCGAATATAACATATTTATATGTTTTTGGAATCAGCAAATGATGGAGAATAAGATAAACGTAAATTTGGATCGTTTTATAAATTTTTATTTTTTTTTACAATTTTCCGATTTTTAATGACCAAAGTCATTAATTAATTTTTAAGCCACCAAGCTGAAATGCAATACCGAACCCCGGGCTTCGTCGAAGAGTACTTGACCAAAATTTCAACCAATTTGGTTGAAAACTGAGGGCGTGACAGTGCCGCCTCAACTTTCACGAAAAGCCGGATATGACGTCATCAAAGACATTTATCAAAAAAATGAAAAAAACGTTCGGGGATTTCATACCCAGGAACTCTCATGTCAAATTTCATAAAGATCGGTCCAGTAGTTTAGTCTGAATCGCTCTACACACACACACACACACACAGACACACACACACACGCACACACACACGCACATACACCACGACCCTCGTTTCGATTCCCCCTCGATGTTAAAATATTTAGTCAAAACTTGACTAAATATAAAAAGAGCCCCTGCCATGAATACTCCATGCTTAGTCCTATTTATCAGTTTTGGTGGCGCTGATTTGGCAAATGAAATGTTTTAATTATTTTGTGCTGGCTTGCAGCCCAAGAGAAATATTAAACAAAAGCAAATGTATTTCTTCAGGCCTAACCAGGGGCGGATCTGGGGGGGGGGGGGTGCAATGGGTGCAATTGCACCCCCCCCAAGCGGGACAAAAAAAAAAAAAAGAAGAAAAATGTATCACCTGAAAATAGCACTTTACACGCTCAGATTGCACAATTTTGCTTCCTTTTTAAAAAAAAATTCCGGGGGGGCATGCCCCCGGACCCCCCTAGCATGCTCGGCGCTTCGCGCCATCGGTTCGGCGCTTCGCGCCTTTGCTGATAAGATACAAAAAAAACAAAAAAAAGAAATTTGCACCCCCCCCCTTTCAAAACCCAGATCCGCCCCTGCTAACCATCATAATGCCATATATGCATGGTGATCTGTAAACTTCTGTTCTCTGTGCACAATGCATGTGTAAACATTTTGTTGTTCGCAGAACGCAGAACCAATTTCACATTTTAGAGAAATATTAAACAAAAGCAAATGTATTTCTTCAGGCCTAACCATCATAATGCCATATATGCATGGTGATCTGAAAACTTTTGTTCTCTGTGCACAATGCATGTGTAAACATTTTGTTGTTCGCAGAACGCAGAACCAATTTCACATTGGCTGGTTGTCGCGACATATGTCGCGCTACTTTACGTATACTGTCACCTGGTTGTCACGACATATGTCGCGCTATTGGCTCAGTCTGTTTGGTCAGTTTTGATTACCTCCCATTGATGCGAAAACCTATATGACTGTTTTTTGTTATTTTTCTCTCTGTTATTTCACCAGTGGCTATGTAACATGTGTTACAGAATTGCACCGGTGTAAGGGTTAACATTTTATTTTTCACTCGCATGTTTGCTGAAGTGTACAAATTTTGTTCCATTTAGTGCTGTTTTTTTCCCCGTCTTAAGACATATATGGTGATGTGTACAACTATTGTTCTCTGGGCACATTTTTTTGCACATTTATGTCCCTCACTTATGTCAATGTAGCCGCTAATTTGTTTAAGTCCAGTCAATCGTGCAAACGTTTCATTGTGGGTGACTCGAGCTGTAGGGTACTGCGACGAGATTTCTTTCCCAATTATATGATTGGTGTTATATATTCTTTTACACATTTTAACTAGCATTCATCATCTTGGTTGAAGCGTGACAAAATGATTTTGTCACATTGATTGAATTCTCAGACTGTCCACATTGACTGAAATCTCAAAAAAGGGCACAATTTAACGCTGTTTTATTCTTTCCCAATTACATGATTTGTTATTGTTCACAGAACCCACTGTAAATTTACCACTGGGTTACATTTTCATTCCTATTTGCTGATGTGTAAAACTTTTTTTTGTACTGTGCACACTATTTGCTCGAGTCAGTAGTTGCGGGTAAAATCTGATCCCTGTTTTGAATTTTGTGGACATATTGATAACGTCACGAGACAAAGAACATCAACAAAGACCATAATTATTATGGGCAACCATGTAAATTTTTATATGTGTAAAACTTTTTTTTTTACTGTGCACACGATTTGCTCATTTAATGCTGTGTTTATGTGTTTGTTTCACTCCCATGTGTCATATTTTCTGAGATTTCGGTTAATATAGCCACTTTTTTTAGTTTTGCCGCATTTAGCCTTTCCTTCGTAACTGTCTGCCTTCACCAAGCTGTAGATTCTTGCATTACTAATGGTGAGCAGCTACGCAAGAAAAGAAAAGAAAGTGTATTCAAGCGCCGAGCCTGGTAAAAAGAAAATATCGCTACATTGACCGAAATTTCAGAAAGCGTCACATGTTTGCTGCTGTGTAAATGGTTTGCAGTTCATTGCACATTGAACGCTGTTTTTCTTAGGTTTGATGTTTTATCACATTTTGTTCTGTGTGTGCTAGCGCTTTTTTGGGGTAAATTTGTCGCAATTACTTCTAAATTTAATATGTTACTGTTGTCACTGCACAAGTCATGGCCAATCCACCTCTGTGCCCTTTTTTTTTTTATCTCTCCCAATAAATGTATGGCATTTTGTTCTGTACGCGCGTGCCATTGCACATTGAACACGTTTTTGTTGTTGCTTATTCATAATTAACTCTGTAATTAATGAAGAAGAAAAAATCCCGTGCGGAGCACGGGTATTACTAGTACATATGAGCCAATGTCAAAAGGTGCTGTCTGACAGCTTCGAAAATCAAAGTACACCCAAAGTAAAATGACTGGTGTTTTGAGTTGCTTAACACATTCAGTATATAGTTTCTAAAGGAGAAAAGGGAAAATCTTTCACAACGGCTGTGTTATTTGGCCGTTAAGTTGAGGCTTGACGAGTGTCTCTTGTGGCATGTAAGGACATAAACCTGATTTTTTCCATTTTTTTTCTAGAACTTTCATTTCTACTGAGCTCGCATATGAGTATTGGGGTGTAGATTAAATATAATCAAGGTAAAAGCGCATAAAATGTGTATGTTAGCAACATGAATTCATTTATTGCTATCACAGTCACAAACGGTATGTGCTCCATACAAAAGTTCTTTAATTTGAGGTTTTCTCAGATATTGTTGAAGTCAAAGCTTTGAAACTTCACATACTTGTATGATTGTATAACCTCCAGACATGGTGAGAGAGTAGTTGACCTTCGTCACATTTCAAGGTCACGGCGGGGTCGTATTGGGTCAGAAAGTGATAAATTGGTATTTTCTCGAAAAGTTTTAAAGCAACAGCTTTTAAACGTCACACACTTCTTTGTTGAGATAATATCCAATCCTGATGCTCAATTTGGTTTACTCTTGTGAAATAGCAAGGTCATAGCAGGTCTGTCTTAATGAGGAGAAAAAAAAGAATCATTGTTTTTTTATGTTTTTGGGGCTACATCTTTGAAACTTCACAAATTTCCAGAGTTTGATAGCCTACACACATGATATAAATATGGGTGACCTTTGTCAAATGTCAAGGTCACGGTGGGGTTGTCTTCGGGTCAAAAAGGGAATAATTTGGAATTTTCTCAAAATGCTTTGTAGCGAAAGCGTTTAAACTTCCCATACTTCTATGTTTTGATGATATCCAAATATGATGCGTGTTTGGTTCTCCCTTGTCAAATATCAAGGTCATAGCAGGCCGTCTAAGGTGAACAAAAAGTAAAAAGTATCATTGTTTTGAATGTTTTGAGGGCTACATCTTTGAAACTTCCACATTTCCAGGGTTTGATGTCCCCCATAGATGATACAAATATGGAAGACCTGCGTCACATTTCAAGGTCACAGTGGGGTCATGAAATATATTCCCAGGACAAGAAAACGCCCTGACATGACGAAAGACTAGTTGACTCTGGTCAAATGTTAAAGACACAGTAAGCCTCCCGTAAACCATCACAGATACTGTCGGGCTTTTACACACAGTACAAACACCCTTTCATTTAAACACTCACCGCTTGAGAACATCCTAGGTGCCCTCTGTAAAGAGCGAGCAATTTTCAAAGAATTTATTTTTGCGTGGTTTGAGCCATCGTGAACCGTGTGATCCAGTTTCCCTTTTTCACAATGTAGTCGTCAGTTAGTAATTTGAATGCGACTCGATGTGAGCTTATCTGACTATGCACGAAACAAACGGCTGTGGTTCACAAGAACTCTAGCGATGGCTTTTGACTGTTTAGAGGAATCGGCGATAGCCATAAACCGTCGTCTGCTACGAGAACCACGACCTTGCGTGACCCTGCTTCCGGGCTTTTTATATTTAGTCAAGTTTTGACTAAATATTTTAACATCGAGGGGGAATCGAAACGAGGGTCGTGGTGTATGTGCGTGTGTGTGTGTGTGTGTGTGTGTGTGTGTGTGTGTAGAGCGATTCAGACTAAACTACTGGACCGATCTTTATGAAATTTGACATGAGAGTTCCTGGGTATGAAATCCCCGAAGGTTTTTTTCATTTTTTTGATAAATGTCTTTGATGACGTCATATCCGGCTTTTCGTGAAAGTTGAGGCGGCACTGTCACGCCCTCATTTTTCAACCAAATTGGTTGAAATTTTGGTCAAGTACTCTTCGACGAAGCCCGGGGTTCGGTATTGCATTTCAGCTTGGTGGCTTAAAAATTAATTAATGACTTTGGTCATTAAAAATCTGAAAATTGTAAAAAAAAATAAACATTTATAAAACGATCCAAATTTACGTTTATCTTATTCTCCATCATTTGCTGATTCCAAAAACATATAAATATGTTATATTCGGATTAAAAACAAGCTCTGAAAATTAAATATATAAAAATTATTACCAAAATTAAATTGTCGAAATCAATTTAAAAAAACTTTCATCTTATTCCTTGTCGGTTCCTGATTCCAAAAACATATAGATATGATATGTTTGGATTAAAAACACGCTCAGAAAGTTAAAACAAAGAGAGGTACAGAAAAGCGTGCTATCCTTCTTAGCGCAACTACTACCCCGCTCTTCTTGTCAATTTCACTGCCTTTGCCATGAGCGGTGGACTGACGATGCTACGAGTATACGGTCTTGCTGAAAAATGGCAGCTACTTGACTAAATATTGTATTTTCGCCTTACGCGACTTGTTTTTTTTCAAACTTTAAAAACTTCGAATTGTACTGATCTTGTCTTGATGAAAAAAGAATTCTTTTATGATTTAAGAATGTTTGTGTAACAAGCTGTCAATTCATTATTTAGATTTTAAATGTTAGGTCTAGCGCCAAAACGCACCACGGTCCGATTGTCTCTGAGACAATCCGCAAAATTAATTCTGTAAAAATTGCTCGCTCTTTACGTAGGGCACCTGGGATGTTCCCGTTTAGTGAGCGTTCACATGGAAGGGTGTTTGTACTGTGTGTAAAAGCCTGACAGTATCTGTGATGGTTTACGGGAGGCTTACTGTGCCTTTAAGGTTTGTAATGTTGGAGTCTTTTTTTTTTATTTCTTTTTTTTTTATTTGTTGCCAAGCACATCATTGTGGGGCTTTTAATGAATAACATGCATCCGTCCACTCACAATATATTTTCTTTCATCCTTCAACATTTACCACTCAAAAAGTCTATAGTATTAAAATTCATGAAACAAATGAAAGGCATCTACGGATGTAGAGATACATAATTGACCACACTCATTTGGAATACATTCTGACAATTCATTATAAAGACATGTATCTTTAGAGAGACAGAGAGAGAGAGAGAGAGAGGAGAGAGAGAGAGAGAGAGAGAGAGAGATAGAGGGAAAGAGAGAGAGTGAAACAGGGGGGGGGGGGGGGGGGGTCAGGGGGGTAATGATGGTGGAGGTAACATTTACAATTGTTTTTATTAAAAAAAAGTTACTAAATATTTGTCTTGGAACTTTTTAATCAAACATAAATATTTCTGATCTGCAGTTGCCTTTCGAAGATAACAAAAAGAGACATTGAAGCCTTGGTTTTCTTATAAATACTTGTGCACATTTTAGCAACCAAAATTATACAGTTTAATTCTTTCAACAGAGCTGCATGCATTTTTCGATTTTTAACTCCAAACATGATTTCATGCACAGTTAACTTTATCTGTTTATCCAACTGTACCCAAATATAAAATTCAATTTGTTTCCAAAACTCAAGCACCACTGGGCCAAAGAAAAAAAAGTGTTCTATATAGTCAATGCTATTACTACAGTGTGAACAAATATTGTCTTCCACAACTTTCATTTTACATAACATAATATTTGTGGGGTAAATATTGTGAAGTAATTTCCATTGTAATACTCGTAGCCTTGTCTCTTTAACCGATTCAAAACTCATCAGCCAATCTTTCTTGTCAATTTCATAATTAAATTTCCTCCTCCAAAATCCAATTGCACACGGTTCAACAAGTTTCATGCTTACTAATTCTTTTCTAAACTGTTGTGCGTTGTGTACTTTCTTACCACGATAAGAGGGGATATCCATCAAATCAATTTCTTCCTTTCCGTGCATCATCTTATTAATAACATTTACAACAACAGCACGAACCCTGTTATATTTCAAAATTCTCTGTGGGGATTTTCATAAAACATCACAAATGAACTGATAGGAAACAAACTCTTTTCTATGTAAAACATCATAATACGCTAACAAGACCCTTTCTTGTCCAATCTTCAAAATACAGTACATTTCCATCATAAACAAAATATTGGTTATTCCATAAAAGCGGATTAAATAAGTTATCGCAGACAAGTGCTGGTTTAGCTTGTCAACTTTCAACATTGGGTTGGTGCATGTCTCACAGAGGCACTGCAGAAAAGTCCGACTGGTAGACAGCAGGATGTGTTTTGGGCGCCTCCGTGCAAAAGGGGTCAGAGATATTTTGTACAACGGATTTTCAGATTTGAACATTTCAAACAAGTCCTCCACTTTCTTGGTCAGAACTTTCTTCTGGATCTTTGACACTGTACGCTTTCCAGGCACATCGATTGATTCCCTGTCGTAGAATTTCTCCACTTTTGTGTCTGTCGGACGTTTACGCACGTACAGTTGCTTGAGAGTTCTACAACTGTCTTGATGTACTGCTTGTCGCTTGAGTAACATTTTAATGAAATTTTGTTTCTGAAGAGACTCTTTGTCCCGCTTCCTGGAAATGGCATTAAATGCCATTTTTACTGACTTCAAACCTGGGACAGTAGGGGCGACCACCCCCAACCAGGCGCGTTCACAGGTGGCGGATAGTGAGATGGCCTTCAGATATGGAGGTTAGCTGCGAAATAAGCCAGGCTTGCCAGGTCGAATAAGCAGTCGCGGACCAACTGGCGGTGCTTCCAACAGGTGGCACTGTTACACTCAAGAAATACCCCAGGTCTCCAATGACGGGAGCATCATGCGATCAAGAGCCGCATCTTAAGTTCTAGCCCTGGGGAAGGTCACCTCAGATAAACAAACCAGCCAGCTATGGCCAAATAGCCGGGTAGACTGGACTCGACAGCCCTGTAAAGCCACCAGTCTAGGAGAAGGACCACTCCGATATAAAAACACGCTGAAGCCGGATGAGCTGGGCCATGTATGGCGCATAACGACAGCTCAACGCATCAACGCTCATATGACAGACGACAACGGAATTTCACGATGTGGTGCTCTACCGTTGGAGACCCGCCGGGGTGGAAGAGTGCCGGGCCCTGTGCCTCAAAGGGGCCCAAGCCAAGCAACTGGTGGTCCCCGTACCCCGTATCGTGGTGGAGCCAGGCGGCGGGTGAGACGGGTAAATGCGACTGGCAACGACAATGAAAATGAAGGAAACTGACTTCAAAAAGCTCACTGGTCTTGCGAGATTCGTCAAATTGTCTTTTTCTTGTTTTCTGTGGTATCTGTCCATTCTTATTTTGTTCAATTCCCTCTTCTGTTTATCTGTCATGGAAGATCTTCTTTTGCACTGCCGAACCTTAGCATTTTCTTTGGTTTTCTTCTGCTGCCTGTCTGCAGGTGTCTCCGCTTTACGAATTATGTTTTTAATAGCCGATTTCTTCCTTTTTGCTGCAGTTAGCGGAGAGCTGTTTTTCTTTTTTTCTTTCTTCGCACGAGCCCTGGGACACACACACACACACACACACACACGTACACACGTGTGTGCGTGCGTGCGTGCGTGTGTGTGTGTGTGTGTGTGTGTGTGTGTGAGTGTCCTCGTTACAGTCTGTACACTGAAAGGTAATCAAATTCGCATACTCAATTTTTAATTCGACTCTGGATTAGATGGAGACTTGACAGAAGATTCTACAGATTTGTAAATTACCTGCTCAACTGTTTACGATGTCTTGCTTTCTCGCGATCCATTATGCTCTCCGCTCGTCGGTCCGGTGTTCCCTCCAAGCCTTGCTCAATACGTTCTGTCTATCCAGGTAGGCAGCATACTCCTGGTCGGTTTTTTTTCATTCTTTTCTTGTATTCCGAGCATCGCTGGGCACCGGACTGTGTTTTTTGGGCCGCGGTCTTAACACTAGCGCGCCGTGCGCGAAGTTCAGAAAACGGCCTAGATGATTGGGAATTCTGGCCCATTATTATTTCTTCCTGGTCATCTCAAGAGAGTGATGAAGAACAAGCATTTGTCGATAATTAAAGCACGTAATCAATCTTCTAAAACAGTGGTTTTAATTACATACATTTTGTTTGGATGGACAAATGACGTCGTGTGTCTAGTGTGACCTGTGACGACAAATTGTTCTGTCACACAATAATGACAATTCCTTTTTATTTCTTCTTTTCAAAAACTGTGATTATGAAGCAGTCATTTGATTTGCTTCTGACTGCTAGCCAAAAAAAAAGAAAGAAATTAAAAATTTTGTGGAAAAAAAAGGAAATTTGCTAAAAAAGTGTCTAGTGTGACATTGTGACGACAAAGCTTAAATTAGCCAGAAATGGTACCAAACTTCAAAATATAGTGGTTATTTTCATTGTTTTTCCTTTTCACCGACAGTTTTTGTTCAAAACTGGTTCTTTTGTGTATCTAGTTGAACAACAACATTTTTTGGAAGCTTTTTTAAAGTTTGAGTTTTTGTGACGCAAAGAGTCACGCTAGACACGCAATTTTCAAACTTTAATAATTTCTTTAAAAAACGGACAAATGGGAAGAAAAACACACAGAACTATGTATTGGGGTTCATGCAATCATTTGGTTTAAATCCAACTGCCCAGAAAAAAAGCTTATTAGCATTTTTTCTAAAACTATCGAGAGTACTCAAACACCTTGTCAAAATACGTCCCTAAAAAGCACTAATTTGCGTAATGAATGAGGAGCAGAATTTTAACTGTTTATAGTTAGTCTTTGGTTTTTCTCTGCGATCATCTTTATTCATTAATCTCTCAGAAAAACCAAAAGTTCCATCTGAGTGTACATTCAGTAAATAGTTACAGAACTTATAAAATACCTAGCGTACCCACAGCACCTTTTGACATTGGCTCATATATAATATTTATGGTGTTAGCGAGTAAGAGATAGGGAGGGAGAGAGGGAGGGAGGGAGGGAGGGGGAAAGAGAGAGAGAGGGGGAGAGTGAGAGAGAGAGAGGCCTACTTGTGACGTTACAAATATGCTTGTGCTTGTTGGCTAAGTACAGGGTGACCTAAACAAAATGCCACCCACAAAAGTGCTGATGAATTCTACATCTGTTGACCAAAGTGCTTCATATTTGATTTACATTAACTTCAGCCTCATTCTGATAATCATCGGTCCACGCTATCGCTCATGGTCTCTCTGACAGGATGCGTAATTACTGCGCGGAATTTATCAAAACAAGAAAGTGATTGCAGATTGGCCGACTTGGACAGTGATCTCTGTTCTGTTCTTCACAGTTATGATAAAGACATCGTTCTAAGGTTAAAACAAGTCGAAATGTTGAGACTGCTGTGGGAAGGAGACAGTGATATTGTTGCATCACTCCCAACTGGTTACGGAAAAAAGTATCGTCTGCTTCGTAGCCAAAGTTGATTTATCACGTGACACTTTTGCCATATTTAGAGTTGTTTGCACAGTAAATACACCCGCGAAAGATAGCTCGCTTGAAAGTGTCTTACATATCAATTCCTTTGTAATTTAAAAATTACACAACACCATGAAAAATCATTATCGACGATCGCGAATCTGCTTATATCAATAACACATTACGAAAAGCTCTAAATAAGTAAAAAATCAATTTCTTACCAACAGAAAGAAAATCAAGGCATCCTGTCAGGAATAAATGAGACCCGAAGGGAAGTAACTCATTTTGACCTGAGTTCAGGATGCTTCAGCCTATGCATGGTTAGGTGCCTTCAAGCTTATTTTGAATGAGGTTTACAAAACTTCAGAAGCTGGTCATATATCTGGTACACAGCGCTATTATCCCTTTTATCAAAAGTCGGTTAAACAGCAGACAGTTTAACTCTGAAATACTTGCATAGTTCTTAAAGCCGAACATCCGTCTCCAGGGGACCAAGCCTTGTTATAATAGAAGGTCACGGAGCTAAATTTGGTGTTGCCAGCACAATAAACTATAGAGCTAGGGGAAGGGCCTCTAATATGAACCACTTTTTCTATCATGCTGATCGATAACTTGCTTGTTTTCTTGCAAAGAAGTTTCATTTTGGGTTTGGTAGTTCTTCTCTCTGGGGTTAACCGCGTTAGACCTAATTAGAGTGAATTAGCTTTGATAGACATTGAGCAAAAATTAAATACAGAAACAAATCACAAATTGTCCATATTAGGAGCCTGGGCGTCCAATACGGACCAGTGAAGTGGCCTTCACGAATCACTGTAATAATCCCCCTATACTTCGAAATAACATGATACAACTTGATGTGCAAGTCAGACTTATTAAAATATGGCCAGATTTATGTTTCGGGTTGATGAGAGTATAATATGAAGCACATCAGGAAACTAAAGAAGCTTATCGAAAAGAAAGTGAAGCTAAGTGAAATTATCAACTTCCACAAAAAGAAGACTATTTGATATATTTTTTTTAAATCTCTTGGGCAAGTTATAGGTAATTTTCAGCAAGCTTCTTAATGAATTAATGGAAAAAGCCTTTAGCTTTTTTTTTCTTCGATTTGTTGAAGGTGGTCCATAATTATTAGGGGACACACATTTGATATTTTGCTATCATTTTTTTTCTCAGTAGAAACTCGGGGTCAACACTGCTAAAATGTAACAAATACGGTCTTAGCTGTCATGTATAGAAATTTGTGTGTAATAACAGTTTTGGTTGTGGACAGAAATTAAACGAGTCCGTTCTAGGCAGCAAATTTAGACTGAACGCTGCCAAAAGTGAAAAAAAGAAAAAAAGTTAACGGTTTTGAGGTTTGTGTTTCTGCAACTGTTTTGACATGTGCAAGTTATCCAGAGAAGGTGAATACAGCGAATGAAATTGTTTTGAGCGCTCTAGCGCCGTTAGTTTGTCAGAACAGGAGGTGGTCCATATTTGGAGCCGGTCCATATTAGGAGCTCTTCCCTTACATCTGATGCGCGCTTTAAATGGCCTTTAAAAAAGATTTGTTTAAAACCTGGACATTAAACATTTCTACGAGTTCCCGTGACGACATCTCTATTGGGAAGAAAAAAGCACATCAAAGAAACTACAGCAACTGTTTGAAAAGATACGATACCTGGTTTGGAAGTCAATGCGATGTGTTTTAGACATTACAAATGCTGATACTCGTTAGCTAGTTAAGGGGAGACACTACAGTAAAAAAACAGATTTTTTTTGTTCTCTGGCCATTTTCGTTTTCTTTCTGATTCTGGTCTTGGAACCTCTTCTGGTTATTCTGATATATTTATCTTAGATCAGAATATTAATCATAAACGGTAAAAACGGGTAAATGACCAATGTATGTGTATGCAATCCTGAATTGAAAAGACACAAAACAGCAAAACAAATGCTATGTTTGGGAGTTGACTGTGAGTTAAAAACATCGTCACCGGTGGTCACGTATGTATGACTGTAAGCAGTTTTTGTTGTTGAGAAGATTACCGTAAAATCCCTAGCAAACGCCCAGTATCTAGCAAACGCCCACCCCCCACTTTTGGGGCTAGGAGGCGAGAGTGTGTACGAAACCGTTTGATGGCTAGCTACGCAAGAATTAAACACCATTGGTTGATACCGAAAAGGTCGTCTGCACTGGTCGGTAAACAGCCATGGACAGCCAATCGGATTAGCAGCAGTGTGGCGCCATGTTTTCTCTTCAAGCGAGCAAGCTCAAAGCTACCTTGCGTTCGAGGCGAGAATCCTAGCGTCCCTCGCGGCGAGAGATGCCCAAGAAACAGTACTTTCTCGCCCCATTCGCCAATCTTGCCTGTAAGAAACGGGGGACAGATCTACCTCCCGTAAACCATCACAGACATTGTCAGGTTTTTACACACAGTACAAACACCCTTTCGTTGAGAACATCCTAGTTGCCCTACGTAAAGAGCGAGCAATTTTCAAAGAATTTACTCTTGCGTGGCTAGGCCGGATCAGTTGGCTGATCAGACAATCGGACGACACGTTTTGGCGCTGGACCTATCTGTTAAAATCTAAATAATATAATGACAGCTTGTTACACAAAGATTCTTAAATAATAAAATAATTCTTTTTTTCATCAAGACAAGATCAGTACAACTCGAAGTTTTGAAACTTTAAAAAAAAGATAGCCCGGAAGTGTGTCCCGCAAAACGTGGTTCTCGTAGCAGACGAATGTTCTGCATGTCGCCAGTTTCTTTGAACGGTCAACCGACACCGCTCAGTTCCTGTGACTCGCAGCCGTTTGTTGCGTTTTAGATTCAGAGGTACACAATAACGTGCTATTGCAGATACAGCGAGTCGCATTGAAATTACAAACTGACTACTAAATTGTGAAAAAAAGGAAAGTGGATCACACGGGTTCACGATGGCTCAGGGGTTAGATAAACCACGAAAACAGGTGTGTGGTTTACGCGAACTGTGTCATTTAATGCTATTAAATGCTATTGCAAGTGTGTTCGATACGGTTAGAACTGATTTTTTCGTGAGAAGATTTATTCATTCTGTAAACCATTTGAGACGGACTGGGGCTTTAAGTATAATGTGTAAAAAGCCCTCTGCCTCATTGCAGGTACATGTACAATTGTTATGTCGCTGTCTCATTGGCCACTCCTCAACCGTGTACAGTTACAGTTACCACGTCTCTCTCTCTCTCTCTCTGTCTCTCTCTCTCTCTCTCTCTCTCTCTCTCTCTGTCTCTTTCTCTCTCCCTCCCTCCCCATTTCTCTCTCTCCCTCCCTCCCCCCCCTCCCTCCCTCCCCCCCTCTCTCTCTCTCTCTCTCTCTCTCTCTCTCTCTCTCTCTCTCTCTCTCTCTCTCTCTCTCTCTCTCTCTCTCTCTTCGAATTCTTTTCTCCTCGGTTTTGTATATAGAAATCCCGCATCCAATTCAGCTTGGTCTGACGATTTTATTGATTTGATGGATAACATCAAATGTAATAATCGCAATGTTTTGTTACTTGGTGATTTTAACATAGACTTGCATAAAACCCAGACAGCCTGGCGCTCAGTTACATCTCTCTTTGGATTCCATCAACTTGTGAACACCTCAACCAGATTGACTGATACAACATCAACGTTGATTGACCACATTTACACTAATAATACCTCCATGGTGTCAAACGTGAAAACTGTACCTTCAAGCATCAGTGACCATTGTTCAATATTTTGTTCTTGGTCGTTCAAGTTACCTAAGCCGGTGCACAAGGGCCATACAACTATTGAATATAGAAGCTTTAAAACGTTTGATGAAACTAAATTCTTCTTTGATCTTAGTTTAGCACCATTTTCCTCTGTGTTTAATCATGTTGTTGCTGACGAAGCGTTGGGCGCCCTTTTAGATATATTTTATTCAAAAGTGGATAAACATGCCCCACTACGTCACCACAGAGTGAAATATCCATCTCTTCCCCCATGGTTGACGGAACAGATTATAGAAGCCATGTCCCTGCGTGATTTTTACAAAGCAAACAACATGAAGTCTGATTTTAAGAAACAAAGGAATAAAGTGACAGAATTAACACGTCAAGCAAAAGCAAATTACTTTAATACATTAATCGAGGACAAGAAAGATATTGCAACTGTTTGGCGTGCTGTTAATAACATATTAGGTAAATCTAAACAGAACTCAAATCGGTCTGCCACAACCATCTCCCCTGAAGATTTTAATAACCATTTTTTGTCCCTTGCCAATAGGCTAAATGAATCTGCAAAATGCGACAGTCCTGATTCTGACCTTGAAGTCTCTCTCACAAAATTACATGATTTTTGCAATGACAAATGTAAACCGGACGATTTTTTTTACTATTCCAGACATGGCAGTGCATGAGGTAGGTAAGGCGCTAGAAGGCCTTGAGAATAAAAAGTCCATGGGTCCTGACAAGATTCCTCCTTACTTGGCCAAATTAGCTCTACCATATATTGTGGAGCCACTCACCTATGCGTATAATCTCTGCATAAAGCAAAATACTGTACCTAGTTTACTAAAAAGAGCAAAAGTAATTCCACTCCATAAAGGCGGAAATTTATCCGACCCAAATAATTTTAGACCCATTTCCTTATTACCCATTTTATCCAAACCATTGGAAAAACATATTCACAAACATTTGCTCGCGTACATAGAAAGCAGAAACCTTTTCCATCAATTTCAATCTGGTTTTCGAACAAATCACTCTTGTCACAGCGCCCTTACCACGCTATGCGACACCTGGTTGTCTGCAACAAACCGATCTGAAATCAGTGGTGCTGTGTTTCTCGACTTTAAAAAAAGAAATTACAGTTGTATCTCAGAAACAGTTCAGTGTGTAACTTTTTTGCTTCCTATTTACAGGACAGATCTCAATATACTGCCCTAAACTGTAAAATATCTACTGAGGAGACTGTGAAATGCGGGGTGCCTCAAGGGTCAGTGCTTGGGCCGATCTTGTTCTGTCTGTATATCAATGATCTGCCACTGCACATTTCTGACAGTAATGTAAGAAGTGATTTTTTTGCTGACGATTCTTCTCTTCACTCAAGTGGAAAGTCTGTTACAGTAATAGAGTCCTCCCTTCAAACAGCTTTAAACGATGTAAATAACTGGTGTAGTGCTAATGCTATGCTTGTCCATCCAATAAAAACTAAAAGTATGGTAATTGCAACCAGACAAAAACATCAGATTTCTCCACTCAAACTAAATCTTACTATTGGTACGCAATCAATTGAACAAGTTCAACAGCATCGCGTTTTAGGGGTAATTCTTGATTGTAAATTCAAGTGGCAGGCACAAATACAGCATATTTGCAAGAAAGTAGCCAAGAACGTTTTCCTCCTATCCAAGTTAAAGCAATATACCCACAGAAGGACTCTGGAAATGTTCCACCATGCTCATGTAATGCCTCACATTAATTATGTTTCGACGCTCTGGGATGGCAGCAGTGATGTCCACTTGAAAAAGTTAGACTCTCTCTATCGTCGCTCGGCCAAACTCATCGTAAAGGATAATGCCTCAACATATATGAAATTAAAAATGCTTAACTTTCTTCCACTGGAAAAGCATCTCAAGTTAAACAAAGCCATTTTCATGCATAAATTGTATCACGGTAAAGTGCCGATTTACATTACATCATTATTTAATAAAGCTACCCACAGATATGGGTCGGTCAACTTGATCCCACCAATTCCACGAATTGACCTGTATAAGACCAGTCTTGCTTTTTCGGGTACTTCAGTTTGGAATTCACTTCCATCATCCTTTAAGCACCTAAAGTCATTAAAAAGTTTTAAAAAATGTGTTAAAACCACTTAATGTCTGAGTAGTTTAACGCCTTTTGACTTACCAAACTTAGTATTACGTCAAAAATATGCTGTGCATTGTATTTTCTGAACATATTTTTGTTACTCTATTGCTACATGTTCGATTGCCACCAGCTTGTATTTATAATTACCTGCATAGTATGCATTTGATTTTATGAATAACCACATATGTATGCTCTTCATGCCTCATCTTTATCATCATCATCATCATTATCATCATCATTATCGTCATCATCATCATCATCGTCATCTTTATTATCACGTTTTCCGACCTCCTTTTGTTGGTTAACTTTTTAACTTTGTAATTTTTTATTTTTTTTAAATTATATAGTTGTGTGTCTATGCGTCCCAAGGACAGATTGTAAGAAAAGGCGTAGCCTTAAATCTAAATCCTTGTAAAATAAAGTTCAATTCAATTCTCTCTCTCTCTCGACGTGACTTCGCGAACGAAGATTTAACAAGGTATTCCTCGCCTCGTTTATTATGTAACTCTCAAAACAAGGATACAATATTTCTTACCTGATCCTGCAATAAAAATTGGCGATGAAGAAGAACACTGTCACTATTGTCAGCCCGACGATTACGCCGAGGACGATGATTGCTGCTATATATCCCTGGCATTTACCTGTAAGAAGAAAGAATTGTCAGTTAAATAACACGCGTTCTGTTACTTTCATTGGGCATGCCCAGCTCGGCCGTTTTGCATTGATTGTCATTGAAGACAATTCAAACGTTTTAGCGTGATCTTGAAGGATAGTCTTATGAACGTCACCATAGGTTAACCAAGCTTACAATGAACGCAGTTATTAAACGATTATAGTTAGCATGAAACCTGGCGTGTGTGAAGGTGCCTTCAAGCGTATTTGGAATGAGGTTTACAAAACTTGGGTAGCTGGTCATATGTCTGGCAAACAGCGCTATTATCCCTCATATCAAAAGACGGTTAAAGAGCAGACAGGATAACTCTGCAATAAGTGTATAGTTCTTAAAGCCGAACATTCGTTTCCAGCAGACCAAGCCTTGTTATAATAGAAGGCCACAGAGCTAAATTTCAACTCAACTCAACTCAACTCAACTCAAATTTTATTGGCTTCAATTTTCATAGAAGAATTTGTCTTGCGCTTGGGAGAAAGTAAGAGTATAACATATAAAAACAGCATTCATATCACATTTCATGTATCACACACAGTAATCACTAGTATAAGCCTACAATTATCACATTTGTACCTGTATCATACATGCAAATAAATAGTATCACATTTCCACGTATCACACACAATATATACATTACATAACATACAGCAAGCTTCCATCTCCCGCGCCCCCCCCCTCCCACACATACATATCCTCGCACGTGCGTCGACTCCATACAAATGACATCATCAGTCCATTAACTAAAATGCACAATGACTAGTAGTGGGTACATGATACTTAATACGTGCTCAACTAGACCTGCTAACTAAAATAATAACAGAAACAAAAACAAGGACTGGGCACAACATTTACACGTGTGTGACCTACTTACATCAAGTGCCTGTGATCTATAAATAACAATGATTGCGTTTAAAGTAAAACATGAATAATGCCGATGTTTGCTAACAATGAATACATAACAACTAAGATAAGAATGTATGTGCTTTCATAATATGATTATTTTATAAAACACAGTGGGGAAATTTGGAAAATAATTTTTATACGAAACTGCGCACATCGAGTCGAGCTCTGTAGCGTGTGTGTTCGGAGGCAGGAGACACACGTGGCTGTGGATATTAATTGTTGTGAAATTCGGTGGATTAAAAAGGATACCCCGACTTCGGCAGGGCAGAAGGAGGTACAAGACGGTGTGCTGTATTGCTGTGTGTGAGTGTGCTGTGCAGACCTTCTGTGTTATGTGCATGTTCTATTCTAGTCTGTCCGTAGGCTTCCTCTGAGGGCCTATTGTGTACAAGGGGAGGTCACTTCCGCCTTATAAACAAACACATGTGGAGACCCACAGAAATACCATAGCATCGTAATGAAAGAGGGCAAAAATACTGGTAACAGCAAGGTAAGACAGGTCTAGGACATTATTTCTAGGACTGACTAAGCAATAGAACAACATCATGATCTTCATAAGCAAATGATAGTGAGAACAAAACAGAATTCTTACTCTTCTGACTGCTCCCAGTGATTGACATTCAAAACATCCATCCTGTTCTATTCTAAATAGTTGTAAAATAACTTCATAAGAATAATATTAAACATACATACTTGATTTGTTTAAACATAATTCTAGTGTAAAAGTATACTTTATAAGTTGTGGAGATAGTTTTAAAACATGAAGATAAAAAACACAACAATAACATGACAACATTAGAGTACAATTGTTCCTAGCTAGCTCTGAGGAAAACACCATTGTACATTTTTCAGTTTCACATGCATGCACTAAGTGGTATCATTGAGAACTGAGATGGCGGATGGAATAAACGACTTCCGCATGCGAGAGGTTCTACACTTTGCAGCTCTGTATCTACGCCTAGATGGCATGAGTGCAAACTGATCATGCAGGGGGTGCGATTCATCTTCAACGACCTTTCGTGCTTTTGTGGCTGTTCTCTTATGCACCAGTTCATCCAAGCTTGGGAACTGAACCCCAACCACCTTTTCTGCCTGTCTGATCACTCTTGCCAGATGGCTCTTGTCCTCTACAGTAGCCCCATAGTACCATACCATGAGGTTGAAGGTCAAAACACTTTCAATGCTGGCTCTGTAGAACATTGCCAGTATTTCAGGGCAGACCTTGAACTGCTTGAGTTTCCTCAGAAAGTACAATCTTGAATTGCACTTGCTAACTACCTTGGCTATGTGTTTTGACCACGAGAGATCTGAACTGAATTTAGCGTTAATGACCAATGTTCATACGGTAGTTATTAACGTTGGACTTTTCTCGGAAACTATCAAAGCGATCGGGCTCATATTTTGTTTAGTCGTGACCTCCAATGACCTCTACACTTTAACGATGGTTTCGTTGACCTTTGACCTTTTTCAAGGTCACAGGTCAGCGTCAAAGGAAAAATTAGACATTTTATATCTTTGACAAAGTTCATCGGATGTGATTGAAACTTTGTAGGATTATTCTTTACATCAAAGTATTTACATCTGTAGCCTTTTACGAACGTTATCAGAAAAACAAGGGAGATAACTAGCCTTTTCTGTTCGGCAACACACAACTTAACGTTGGGCTTTTCTCGGAAACTATAAAAGTGACCGGGCTCAAATTTTATGTGAACGTGACTCATTGTGTTGTGAATAGCAATTTCTTCCTGTCCATCTGATGCCTCATATAATATTCAGAACTGCGAAAGTGACTCGATCGAGCGTTTGCTCTTCTTGTTTTTTAAAAATTCGACAAATGTCATTGGTGACGTCATATTCGGCTTTTAGTTAAACTTGAGGCGGAACTGAAACGCCCTCATTTTTTTAAATAAAAATAATTAAAAAAATTTGGTCACGAATTCTTCGACTAAGCCCGGACAATGGGATTGTATTTCAGCATGGAAGCTTAACAATTAATTAAGGTAAGCAAACCCCATGGAAATTAGCAAATAAAACATCTGGTTTGCTTGAGGGTTTCGACACTATGACACACTTTGATCCATGTTCTTTCAGCTGTGCTTAACGAAAATGTGAATTGTCAATAAAGGCAATTTTTATACTTTTTTTCGTTGTGGTATTGGTTGCTTTGGAATCGTTTCTAAGTAGATATTCATTGACTTTAAATCGCCATAACTTTCGTTCAAAATACTACTACTAATAATGATCAATAATAATAATACGGGTATTTATATGGCGCAGATCATACAATAGTTCTAAGCGCCTTACAATCAATCTTCAATGTAATACTCTTCATTATAGCAACACCACAAATTTTTAAAAAATCACCAAATAAATAGAAACACAATCACGTACACAATGCACAGTTAAAATAAACCACAAATCATCGCTACACATAATGAAAGGATGCCATCGCACGCACAAGTACACACACACACACACACACACACACGCACACACACACACACACACACATACACACACACACACACACACACAGAGGCACGTGTGGGCACATACAAACGCTCACTAGAGCAAAATACCAAAATGAAATCTCTTAAAATATGCCAGGCTATTTACAATGTTACACAATGTAAGGGGGAAGGATGTTTTCTAAGTTGCAGTGAAGACTGAAGAGATGAGTTTTTTGAAAGAAGTGAATGAGGGGGCGTGCCGAATCTGAGTGGGCAGGGAATTCCAGTTGACAGCAGCAAAGAACGAAAAAGAACGACAGCCTTTGGTTTTACATTTATAAGCGGGAATAATGAGAGTAAGGAGATCATTGGAGGAACGTAGGGGGCGAGCGTGTCTGTACAGCTGAAGAAGATCTGAAAGATAGGATGGTGTCTGATAGTGGATGGTAGTTTACACAGGCATGCATGTTTGTCGTATTTTATGCCGGCCTCAACAGGGAGCCAATGGAGCTGCTGCAGAAGGGGAATGTGCTGCAGAAAGGGAATGTCGTGCTGTCTGCGTGAAGCGACTAAGATCAGTATCGCCGCACAGTTTTGGACATGCTGAAGTTCTTTGATCAGATAGGCAAGAAGACCTGACGAAAGTGAGTAGAACAAATGTTGTAACCAGCATTTTGGTGGATTCGCCACAGGGTTTATACTATAGAGAATTTGCAACATTATTCCACCATTCAGCACGTTTCTCTCCCCCGCCATTTTGATTTTGCCTTGCCACGCCACGGCTCAACTGCATTATTTTTGCACTTTCAACGCTGCATTCTTTCGTTGTTTTTGGCTCATGTAAGTGTAGCCTATGCGATCGTAACTTTGTCTGTCTGTGCGTGCGTGCGTGTGTGTGTGCGTGCGTGTGTATGTCTGTGGTAGAAACTTTAACATTTGACTAAACACCGAAATACTCATTTCACCGGGTTTTTTTTCAAGCAACATCTTCAAAGTATTGAAGCAATGATCAACATTTTGTCGGCGTGTGTGTAGTTAAAGTGTGTATCCACAGAAAACGGGTGGTGGGGGGTTTTGGGCGGGTAAAAGCAGGTGACTGGTTTGTGTCGTGTGTGGTATGTAGACCAGGTCAGGGGTCAAGATCAGGTCAGGTCGCGTGAAGGATTGTGGGAAAAGACTCACTTTCCAGTTCTCACCTCTGCATTCGCCGATTCGGGGAAGACGATTTCACATTGTTCGATTTCTTAGCTCAAGAAAAATAGATAAAGAAGATACCAAAGTCAAAGGAGATTTCCAACAGTTTGATCTGCACAGCGTGTTTCCAGTGTCTGCGCAGGGAAGATCAGCTGTCGAAAGCGCAGTGTCGATCTGGCAGTCGTGTCCCCAGTAACAATGTAAGTACAGACAGATCTAGTGTCTCCCACTCATAAAGCGTGTCACATAAGCTTACTGATCATTCGTTTTGTTTAATTTCTTTCTATTTCAGCAGACACGGATATGAAAAACAGTGCTAGGCAGTCACCTCCAGTGAAATTAGTTGATCTAAACTGCCTGTAATGTTTGGATGTCTTTGTTCTTGGTTCGATTTATGTGAATTTCAAGACTTGCAGTGGAGTCTTAAGTTTACTCTGCCCGTAATTTACTTGAACATGCAGATATAAGGAAACGGGATGAATCTGTTCTCAAAGTCAAAATTATTACGATTTTGCCTCAGTTTCAAAACATGCTCTGTCATGGTTCTGTCTGTAAAATGTGGTGCCTTTCTACAGACAATTTGTGAATGCTAGATCTACCTAGATCTGTATCGCGTTTCATTCCAGACTCCTCTCTTTGATTGTACTATTTGCTGTTTACGCACTAAGCTTATCACGATTCGTTAATGTAACGTTTGGTAAACTCACCTTGCAACAGCTTCCTTGGCTTTGTTGGCATTTTTTTTCAAGGCAGCACAACGTAAGATTAGCTTCTGTTGGACAGCAGGTAGAATGCGAGTTTTGAGACAACGACAGTCGTCCAAAGAAAGCTTGCTGTGGAATTTTGTTCTACATAATGGCACATGTGATTCTGTATTTTTCAGCGGTTCTGTATTGTTAATGGTTTATTTTTTTCTCTGTTGATTTCTTCCTTCTGAGTTGATCGTTATCATTCAAACAAGACCATCAGATAGCAAGGGTGGATCCAGGACAGGGGGGCACACCCACACTGTTTTTCACGAACTTGAAGGCGCGAAGCGCCTGAATTGAGGGTGCAAAGCGCCCGAAAATGCCAGGGTGGGTCGGGTGTATGACCCCCCCCCCACCCTGAATCTCTCTCTCTCTCTTTCCCTATAGGGGGGGGGGGGGGGGGGTCCGGGCCCCCTTTCCCGCCCCCTCCTAAATCCACCACTGGAGAGTACCTCAGTTGCTCCTCAATGGACTGTGAATAGTGTGTTGACTGTGTTGACCGTCAGAATTATTTTAAGAAACAGGCTGCTGCAGTCAGTTGACATGTTTCGCATAATGTTGGATTCCCATGCATGCTGCATAGGTAAAGTAGCTTGTATAACCCGACTATTCAGTATCAAAACACTGTTTTTATTTGTGTAGGTTGTAGTCATCACAACTAATCGTATTTTGCCTTTTGTTTCAGAAAGGAGGATAAGCTACAAGATCGACGCTTTGTCAGATATGCCTCAGCCACATGACGACTTCTGAATTTAGATCCACTCGGCATGGTGACAAGTCTTGATGAAAAGTATATGACTGAGGACAGCAGTGGAAAAAGTGACCACATGGCAGGTACCTATTGCTTAGTGTCTGCAGTGCAAAAGACAGATAAGCTGATGGTAGATTTCCAAATGAACACAGCAGATTTACGACGGGCAAGCTACAATCCAGGGCAGAGAACACTGCAGCGTTGTAATCCAACTCTTCATTATTTTGTTTCAGGAAAGCACGTCCTTACAAATGAACATTACAACTCTCTGATACAAAGACATAGTGTACAGGAACATTCCGATAATTGAGTGGGACAGGATTAAACAAATTCCCAGGGCTGCAGTGAGGAAGTACACGGTTTTTCTGTCATTGACCTTAATAGCTTTCACACAGCCAGTATATGAGAGATAATGGTCTTCTTGGTGACCGTTCATGCCCAAGCACGTGGAGCTGGTTGCCAGCAGGACAATGTGTCACTGAACAATATCAGAGACTTCGGAGTGCGAGGACCAGGGCAAATAACCTCACGTGAACCTGTCTGAGTCGTGAGTGTGACCATCGTGACGCCCATATCTTTAAATCTTAGTCGTATGACAATTCCAAGAATATATTATCTTGATACGCAAGCTCTAGAGTAAGTTAATGATTGTAGATAAGCTTTGCCATGATAATTATGCTGATGCAGTTTAAAATTGTGTGTGTGTGTGTGTGTGGGGTGTGTGTGTGTGTGTGTGTGTGTGTGTGTGAGAGAGAGGATTGCACAAGATCTCCTTCAGGGACTACACCAACAACAAATACACAGTCATTTTATCTGTTTGACATCTTTTAAAAATTATACATGGAGTAAATATGATGCGTTAGTTTTAACTCTGAGTGTTTGGTGTGTGTGTGTGCGTGTGCATGTGCGTGTGACGAAGTGATTTGAGCTTGTGTTACTAGTACTGTTTGTCGATTTCTTACGGGAGCCTTGAAGGCTTCGCCTCTTGTTCTTTTCTAATTTTCTAACCCTGGCATAGGCCATACATGAGGGGGGGGGGATTTCAAGGAATCTTGCTGACATCTATTGCATGTGTCTGCATTCTTTCGGGTATTTTTTCTAACGTAGAGGCCATATATGGGAGATCGAGAGGGGTTGAAAGAATCTTCCTTAGGCCATACATGGGGGGGGGGGGGGGGGGGGGTCTATTACCTGAAAACGGCATAGGGAAAATTGTGTTATGTAGACGTATTTTATGATTTTGTTTTCTCCTAGGCCATACATGGCGTAGGCCATACATGAGGGGGAGTCTATTACCTGAAAACAGCATCCACACACACACGCGTGCCATTGGACGTACCTTTATTGTGTGTGTGTACATGAGTGTATATGCATGGATGCGTGCACTCGATTGTGTGTGTGTTCGAACCATGTATATATTTTCTGTTGTCATTTACTTATGTTATAATATGTGTTTGAATCATCATATATTTTAGACGTTTTACTTTTAGTTCGTATCTTTACGATGGCTTTTACCTTTAATGCTTTCAACTTTCATTGCGCTGCAAGGCTGGGAAGAAATGCGCACTTTCATTGTTGTGTGTGTGATCGGGGGCGGGGGAGGGGGGGGGGGGGTATTTTTACACCAATGAGCAAACGTACAAAGAGAACATTTTTTTATGCAGACGTAATCATGCAAACGTCATTCCTGCCAAAACAATTCATTTTACAGTGTTGCATACTCCTGTGTTCAAGCTATAAAAACATGTTTTTTCATTTTCTTCAGATATGGTGTCCCAACGACCAACTCACTGCGACCTCACTTCAATCTTGCAGAAGTGCAAGCGCTGAATGCAACCTCTGCAAGAGAGCTCGCATTTGTGCAGGTGACCCTCCAAGACGGTGACCACAACTTGGCTTGTGAAGCAGTACCCCAACTTCGACAAAAACAAAAGCAATCTTTCCAGACCATCATCAACCAATTGTCAGATGCAAAAAAGAAAGCGAGCAAAGACTTCACACAACTAACCAATCTTAGGCGTGAAAATCAATGCCTCCAGTCGGCCACCTTGACGTTCGGTCAAATCATGGATGACGACATGATTGACGCAACCCAAAATTCAACACAATCCACGACATGTTTGATGCAACACAAGATGCAACACAAAACGCAACCCAATCCACTTCAGATGACACAGTCACATCGGAAGAAGCTCTCCAAGCATTGTCTCAGGAATGAACATTCACATTCAACACGTTTTTTCACAACCTTTTAAGAGTTGCGGGTAAAATCTGATCCCTGTTTTCAATTTTGTGGAATCATTTTGCGACATATCGATAAAGTCACGAGACAAAGAACATCAACAAAGACCACGTGGGCAATCATGTACATTTTTGCGGGGGTGTAACCTGCGAGATCGACTTTATAAGAGTAGGAATCACATCATCTTAAACTCTACACACGGCGACAGCGGCAACACGTGTGGCACACAGCATGACAAACACAAAAGAGCCCCTGCAATGAATACTCCATGCTTAGTCCTATTTTTTTTTTTTTTACTCGTATGTAGTAGAGACACAAAAAAACACCTCGTCCGGGTTCTTTGAGATGGTCGCAATGAACAGATGGCCCTTATCAAAAGGTGGTCACCAGGGCAGGTTGGTCTGTACCTTCCAAACTGGGTCTCCTGTATTATAATTGTTGTATTTTTACAGTTTTTAATCGGCAGTCTGGTTGCAGTTGTACTAGTCTGGTGATAAAAACGTAACTGATCCTGAAAATAGTTGCCGAAAAGCCCGCGAAATAAACTACGAATAAAAAATCCCTTGCATTGCATGAACATCGTAGTGAACTTGGGTTTTCCAAAAAAAAACTATCCTTCCTTTTTTTTTTTTTTTTCAAATTATCAAACGTTCCATGAACAAACTTCACCTCGTCTCGACATATACAGTACGGGGCGGGGATATAGCTCAGTTGGTAGCGCGCTGGATTTGTATTCAGTTGGCCGCTGTCAGCGTGAGTTCGATCCCAGGTTCGGCGGAAATTTATTTCAGTCAACTTTGTGTGCAGACTCTCTTCGGTGTCCGAACCCTCCCCCCGTGTACACTACATTGGGTGTGCACGTTAAAGATCCCACGATTGACAAAAGGGTCTTTCCTGGCAAAATTGCTTAGGCACAGTTAATAATTGTCTACCTATACCCGTGTGACTTGGAAAATAATTGTCTACCTATACCCGTGTGACTTGGAATAATAGGCCGTGAAAGGTAAATATGCGCCGAAATGGCTGCAATCTACTGGCCGTATAAAATTTCATCTCACACGGCATCACTGCAGAGCGCCTAGAACTGTACCCACGGAATATGCGCGATATAAGCGTCATTGATTGATTGATTGATTGAGTACTCACAATCTTCTAATGTACATTTCATTTTCCAATATACAATTCAAGACGTATCTATCACCATACTTATATTTACTAATACACATTTTTGCAATCAAAATAATGTGATTAATTACCTTATCATTTTGGCATATATTATTAGGTTGATAATCAAACAAAACATCGTGTTCTGAAAGGTGCACATTTAATCCTGTATTTCAAAAAATATAATGGACAACATTTTCCCAAAAGCTCGTCAACTTCTCACACTGCCAAAAACAGTGTTCAACATAATCAATGTGTTTACAAAATGTACATAATTTTGTTTCTCTAATTTTCGTTTTATTTAATAATATATTCGTGGGATAAATATTATGTAATATTTTTCATTGTAACAATCTCAATCTTTCTTCTTTTGTACATTCGCTTGCTAACAGCCAATAACTGTGATCTAGTTTAATTTGACCTGATATTTATGAAACCAAACTGTAACAGCGCAAGGCTCGCTCGCTTTAGACTGGACTATCAGCATGCGACATTTTCTCGCGGAGGGGTTCATTATCACAGGGTTTCGGCGTGTCAAGGTCATTATTGTGTTCGCCTGCTCGCGGGCTGGCTGTGTTTTTGCGAAGTGCAAGCGCTCGCACAGCGGTCTTCATTGCGCCGTACTCAAAAAATCTAGAGGGACTGTATCCTATCTTTATGCACAGCTGGTTAAAAGGAATCATATCTCCGTTATCCCAAATATCTTTCACCGTATCTAAGTGTGCTTCTATCCATTTTTTAAAATATAAGCTTTTATTTTTATACATCACATTTATATTGTTCCATAAACATTGATCACCAAAGCGATCTTCTCTCTCATAAACCCATGCTTTATTATGGATCCATTTTAAGAGAACTTCTTTCCAAAAGTTTGATCGAATGCATTCAATACCTTGAAACAGTTTTAGTGGTGTTGTGGCTTTAAAACAAAGTAAATTTCTTCCCAATATCTGATAAAGACTTAATGGAATCGTTGTCCACGGTTCATATTTTCCTTGTTGAAGTTTTGCTGCCCATGTGAGTAAAAAAGAAGTCTGCATATCGTGGACGTTTATCATGTTAATACCACCTTCTTCCACCACATTACACAATACATTTCGTTTAACTTTTTCAAAGGCTTTTGTATTTGAATACTTCCTTTTCCAGAGAAATCTGAACAAAATAGTATTCAACTTATCGAGAACTTTAACAGGGGCAATAAGCGCCTGCATAGCGTAAACAAATTGTGAAACTAAGAAGGACTTAATAATACACAATTTGCCGCTTATACTTAAATTCCTTCTTGACCATCTGCAAATGATTTGTTCAACTTTTTCAAGTCTTTTGGACCAATTTTCCATAATTTCAGAGGCCGGGATGTCATTTTTAAAAATAATTCCCATGATTTTAACCTGGGTATTCCATTTAATATCGCAATATTTCTCTTGACAGTTTTTACGCGATCCCAACCACATTGCTTTCGTTTTACTTTTATTTAATTTTAAGCGAGATATATTGGAAAAATCATCAATGATTTCCAAAACCGTTTCCATGTCGTTTTTATCTTGAAGTAAAACAGTTATATCATCGGCGTACATAGCCAGTTTCAGGATACGCGATGTTTGTTCTACAAAATCTACATCTGGTAAGGCAAATCCTTTAATATTGGGGTGACTTCGGATTTTGATTGCTAATAATTCTTCAGCAAGCACGAAGGCCAAAGGTGAGAGGGGACATCCCTGACGGATTCCGGAATTCACACTTATTTCTTCCGAAATCCAGCCCATATAATTTATGCAGCTCGTGGTGTTTGTCATTAGAACTTTAATCCATTTCACAAATTTTTCGCCAAAACCAAATTTTTTAAAGGACCAGACCACATAGTCTTTTGAGATGGAATCGTAGGCTCGGGCGTAGTCAAGGGCAAGTAATATACCGGGTTGATTTCTTTCATTTGCGTAATTAATGACATCATCGATTAATCTAATCAAGTTACTTGCCTTTCTTCCCTTAATAAATCCTGTCTGATCTTCCGACACGAGGTCAGAAATAACACCAGATAAACGCTGCGATAAACATTTTGCCAGCATTTTATAATCTGTATTGGTTACAGATATAGGTCTCCAATTCTTAAGGCTATCTCTCGGCAAATCTTTACCCTTATGAATTAACGTGATAACTGCTCTTTTCTGAGTATCTGACAATTCACCGACTCTAAATGCATTTTGAAGGGAATTAACCACCATAATTTTTACTTTAGGCCAAAAAAATTTCATGAAACTTGTAGTCAATCCGTCTAAACCTGGTGACGAACCATTTTTTAATAGATACAGCGCCCTGCCGATTTCTAACACGGTAAAATCAGTTTCCAAAACATATGAATATTTAAATTAAGAACTTTACTTTCAGCATCCTCCTCAACAAAATTCCCATTTTTATCAAACACGTTATTGTAAAATCTCACTTGCTCCTGTAAAATACCTTTTTGCGTCGTTATCTGAGAGCCATTTTCATCAATTAATCTGTCCATAAATTTTAAATTAGCTTTCACTTTTTCCATATTTAGAAAATATTTTGTATTCTTTTCACCTTCTTCGATATATTTTTCACGGGATCGAATTTGAGCACTCTTTGCCTTTTGAATATCATATATTTCCAACTTTGCTTTTAATTTTTCCTTTTCAACAATAAATGTTGAATTTTCAGGGTGCCTGGATATCTGTTTATCTAATTGATTCAAATCCTTTTGCATTTGTTGTTGGTCTACAACTGTTTGCCGTTTTTTACATTTACTATAGTCAATAGAAAATTCTTTAATTTTTATTTTACATAGGTCCCATTTAACTTGTGAATCAAAATCAAGATACTCGTCATAATTCTCCAAAAAAGTGTTTAAACCTTCAACAAACACTCTATCTTTCAATAAACTGTCGTTAAATTTCCAGTATGACGGGCCTCTCTCCATATGAGTCAGACTGTATTTCATTCTAACCATTCTATGGTCGCTCTGGGCAACGGATTGAATTTCGCACTCATGTGCACGATTTAAAATGTTATCCGACACAAGTATATAATCCAATCTTCTTGCTATGAAAGGAGTTTTCCGGTACCATGTAAACTCCTTGTCGTCTCCATGTGCCAAACGCCACAAATCGTTTAATGTACATTTAGTCAACATCGTCTTAAACATTTCAACATCTGTGTTGTTATGCTTTCCGCCGCTTATGATATCTAACTGATTATCAAGTACACAATTAAAATCTCCACAGACATTTTTTTTTCTCATAAATTCGCTCATTTAGACAGTTGGAGAGGAATTCGTAAAAAAGCCTTTTCTCATGAACTTCATTTGGACTGTAAACGTTAAAAATATATATATATACTTTCTTCATCTGCGTGGATTTCCAATTCAAGCACTCTTTTAGATTTTACAACACATGCAACGTCATAAGGAAAGGATTTTTTCACTAAAATGACTTGCCCAAGACTATGGCTGGTAGAGGAAACGTGGAAGATTTTCCTTCCCCATTCCCTTTTCCACTGTTCAACGTCACTGTCTGTTATGTAGGTTTCCTGCAAACATACAATATCAAATCCATTCTTTTTAAGATTAAGAAAAATAGTTTTGCGTTTTGTCCTGTTCCGTAAACCATGTATGTTTATCGAACAGACTGATAAAGCCATGGCGAAGGTAGATTACATATTGTTGAAATCACGATCAAAATTCAGAGTCCGTGGGGCAAGCCAGGGTCGAAGAAAAAAAAACCACATACGGTCAAGACACAAGGTCGAGGCACGTGTCAACCCCACACGCTGTGCGGCGTGCTTTTGTCACGGTCTTCGCACACACTTTCTATGTCAGAGTTGTCAACATTGGCTGAGTCTGTTTTCTCACGTGCAGCGTCAGTGCGTGTCATCTTCACTAAGTTTTGGTCTGCAGGGGGGGAATCCCTGAGTCTCTTGCCTGTGTGTAAGATCTTGACCTAGGGAAGGCCAAGGTTGACTGCTGTGTGCATGGTCGGCTTTTCCGCATCTTGGCAGTTGTGTTGACTCGACCTGTGTCCTCGGACTGGGAGTGGTTGGGGTTGGCTTCTGTCGTTGTGGTTGTGATAGGAGTGGCGAGGATAGTGCTACCGGTATCCACGTCTTGGTCCTGAGGGGTGGCATCTGTGTTCTTCCCCTGTGCTGGTTCATTGCTGTCGGTGTCGGTGTATGTCGCGAGATGGGTTGCGGGTAGTTTCTAAATCGACAAACCGCCAGCCGCGGTGTGTAGTGTGTCCGTGTTCGTGACCGCATTGCGGGGAGCACGTGAATTTGGTGCGTCGCTAGCGCTCACCCGTCGTCTTCGCTCAGCGCTGAACGGGATTCGGGGCAGAAGCCAACGAATTTTGGAAGCAGTAACACCTCGATTGTGTGTTCTGGAATGTGGCGCGACTGCTGTCGGCCCAAGTACGTGGTGTGACTCATGTCAACCCGGTCAAGTTTTCAACATTATTGTTGACGTCGGCTTTGCCGTGAAAAGGGAAATATTCACCAGGGGAAGGATAGAGGTTCTTCCATGTGAGTATTTTTGTGTGTGTAAATGTCTTCTGTTGTCCACGTGTTTTGGTCTCTAGTTTGTGTTGTAGGTCGGGTGGAGGGTGGTAAAAGGGAGGTAGAATTTAGCTCATGGCCTTTTCACTTTATTTCATTCCCCCTTCATTGTCATTCACGCTCATTTTGGTTATCATTCCATGCTCTGAAATAAGCGTGTTTTTCTGGTTGGAAAATGTTACATGAATTTGTGAAATGAGTCTAAAGTTGCAAGACTTGCAAGCGACAGTAAGGTTGATTTTTGGTCACACACTTCAGTTAGCTTTTGTGTAAATATTATGGAGTGACCTCTGTTTTGTTTGTTGGCTAAACTCTTTTTGCCTTGTGAATCATTTCGCATTTGAGTACCATGTGTTCTAATTATGGCCTTATAGGCCTGCGTTTTTCTTTCATTTATTTGTCGAGCACGGCCTCATCTGCAAACTGAAAAGGGTGCCTGCGTGGAGCTTCGTCACAAGGGCGAGATTGTCGTCTGGAGTCCCGCCGCCCGTCGTTGGTCGTCCTCGCCGTCGCCGATATCGTCTTGTCATCTGTCATCTACTCGTCTGTCATCATCGCCGTCACTGCTTCCCTGACAGTGCAGGCTGTTCGTCGTTCTCAGCGCACTGGGTCAGGGGAGGCCATCGTCTATCGTCAGCGTCTGTTCGTCTTCCTCTTTTCCCCTTCATCAGTTCTGCCCAACGCTTGCAGACAGGGGTCGAAGGAGGGGGAGATATCTACATCGTGTCTATTCGTCTTCCTCTTTCCCCCTTCGTCGGTACTGCTCAACGCCTGCAGTAAAGGGGTAGAAGGAGAGGGGGAAATGTTTCATCGTCTGTCTAACCCCTTTCAACGTTACTGCTCAACGCTTGCAGTAAGGGGGTAGGCAGGGGAGATCATCATCTTCGCACTCACTCCGTGTCATCAGCGCAAGCATCTAGTTGGCGTTCGTCACACTCACCATTCGCATCTTGGCTGATTTAAAGGGAAGTAACTTTCACATGTCATTCTAGCTTGAACAAGCGCCAGTCATTGCTCGAGGGTTTATAACCCGAGTTCGGCGTAGATATGTTGGTGAAGAACACGTTTGCACTCACCTTTAAGGCCGTACGTGTGGCATTGTCGCACATTCAGCTACCTTAGTATTTCATTGACAAAAGTGACAGTTGTGTTGTTTATTTTTGCTTTCTCACATGTGTGCGTGGCCTTATGTATGTCATTGCCATAACCACATGTATGTTGATGTGCAATTGTGTTGACATGATGTTTTGCATTAGCATCATTGCCGCCACCCTTCATTCCTGATCATCAATCATCATCATCATCATCACTAACTTTCTTTGTGCTGTAGTAGAGCAGAGCCCAGCAGTTCTTGTTCATTCCCCCATCATTTCATCAACATCCTTTCATTCTCATCCACTCATCCTTTATTTTCTAGCAGCAATAAAGTCTTCATTTTGTTGAACTTTACCACTTGAGTTCCTGACTCCTTCTGTGTGAGAAGTTAAGGTCCTACCTATCAGGTTGGTCGCGACATTGGCGAGCTTGCCAGGATTTATCCAAATTTCATATCGCTCGGGAACTCATTTGGTTTTGTTCTAGGTGTTAGGTTGTTTTGTTTCGTCATTGTTTGTCTTTGTGTTGTTTCGTGTTTGAACGCGGTTGTGTCACACTTGTGGCACAACGCAGTATCTTTTGACCTGCTTTCAGGAAAGGCTGCTCAGAGTGCTGTTGGTTGTGTTATGTCAATGCTCACCCGGTCCAGGGCCATGGCTGAGAAAGGAGCGGTGAGTCAGACTGAAGAGGTGCAAGCAGGACATGGGCAGGAGGACTGGCAGCCTCGACCTTTTCATACTACACCTCGGGGTATGCTGGGGTCAGCGTCTTCACCGGGAAGGGGGTAGAGGTAAGCTGTTTGATGATCGTACTGTTCGACAAAGTGGCGGCTATCCTGCGCCTGGTCAAGCTGAAGGGGGGTTTGTCACGCTGCAAAAAGGTGATGGTGAACTCAAACACCATATTCCGCAGTTTCCTTCTCCCCAGGGGGACACCAGCGCTATGCTCTTGCAGTTTTTGCAGGTGGATAGGGAAGAGCGTAGGCGGCGTGAGCAGAAAGAAGAAGAAGAGCGTAAGCGTCGTGAAGAGAAGGAGGCAGAAGAGAAGGAGAAAGAACGGAAGTTCTGGCAGCTCATGTTAGAGCGTGAAACCGATAGGGAAAGAGCCAGAGTAGAGAGGGAGGAGAAGAGAGAGAAAGCGAGAGTGGAGAAAGAGGAGAAGACCATAAAGGGAGTCAAGATTCCGACTTTGGAGGACAAGGACAACATTGAGGAGTATTTGGACCAGTTTGAGAAGATCGCTGGAACCCAAGGGTGGAAGAAGGAGACATGGATAGCTCGGCTTTTGCCTCAGCTCAGGGGTACAGCTAGGTCCTTATACTTTACACTTCCAACGGAGGAGGCAGGGAACTATGACCAGTTCCGAGATGCGCTCATGAAGCGGTTTAATCTCACGGCAGAGGGGTATAGGAAAAAGTTTCGAGAGTCTAGGAAAGAACAAAGCGAAACTTTTGCCCAGTTTGTTGTCAGGATTAAGAGCTATTTCAAGAAGTGGGTCTGCCTGTGCAAGAAAGATTTCGAGAAAGGTGAGGACCTCCAGGACGTCATCCTGACAGAACAGCTGATGGAAACCTTGTCGTCTGATTTAATGGTCAAGGTCAAGGAGCGTAAGCCTGCAAATGTGGTTGAAGCGGCAGAAGCCGCAGACGTGGTGATTGAAGCAAAGAAGGGCGTCAGAAAACCTCAGGTTGCCCCTACCGACGTAAACCCATCCGGGGAGGGTTCGGGTGTAGACACAAGAGGGGAGGGGAACAAGGGAGGTAAGACCATCCAAGAAGCTAAGGAAGAAGGTCTGTGTTTCAAGTGTTTCCAGCGCGGACATCTGAAGAAAGACTGTAAGAAGGTGGGTATGGTGGTCAGTTCCCCAGGGAAAGTTGTTTCAGGTGGTGTGCCTTCTCTTTGCGAGTCCTGTCATAAAAAGGATTTTGAGCCTCGGTGTACAGTCCAGGTGAATGGAGTTGAGGTACCTGCCATTAGGGATACGGGCGCTGAGTCTCTGATCATTGATACCAGCCTTGTCCCTTGTGGCGCTTTGACTGGGAGGAAACAGAATGTCACCTTCGCCTCCACCAACTACCAGACTGTCTGTGAAACTGCTGTTGTCGATGTAGTTTCCCCATTCTTTGCTGGAAAAGCACTTGCCCTTGTCATGGAGAATCCCCTGTTCCCGGTTATTATTGGCAACCATGTAGAGATGGAAACGGGTCAGGTGTTGCGGGTGCCAGTCTACAGCAAGGATCCTGAAGTGGGCGCAGTAGAAACTAGGGCGCAGGTGCGCAAGAAACAGGTTCCTGGAAAACCCCGTCCCGTCTCTAAGCCTTTGATTGGTCAGACAGGATCAGAAGGAGTGGCCCAGATGCAGTCTGAAGACGACACTTTGGAGAAAGTTCGTGAGTATGCCCAGACTGGGAAACAATTTGGCTCAGGTGTTGGCACTATCCATTTCGTGAAGAAGAAGTCTCTGTACTATAGGGCATTTTCGGGCCCGGCAGGGTCATACAGTCAGTTGGTTGTCCCCAAGCAGCTGCGACAAGAGGTTCTGCGGTTGGCTCATGATTCCCCTAGGGCTGGACACCTCGGTGCAAAGAAGACTAGGGAGAGAGTGTGGCAAACTTTCTATTGGCCTGGACTTTGTGCCGACGTGAGAAGGTATTGTGCGTCATGCGACGTGTGTCAACGCACAGTTCCCAGAGGCGTCGTCAGGAAGGCCCCGCTGGAACAGATGCCATTGATGGATGAACCTTTCAAACGTGTAGCAGTCGATTTGGTTGGGCCCATTTTTCCCGCCTCTGGGCGTGGTTTTCGTAGAATGTCCTAGATCTGTCTTCGCGTTCAAGTTCTTTGTTGTGTTCCTGCAACATTCTCGCTCTGGATTCATTACAAAACTGGTAGTTTTGTCTTGGTGGGGGGATATGTCGCGAGATGGGTTGCGGGTAGTTTCTAAATCGACAAACCGCCAGCCGCGGTGTGTAGTGTGTCCGTGTTCGTGACCGCATTGCGGGGAGCACGTGAATTTGGTGCGTCGCTAGCGCTCACCCGTCGTCTGCGCTCAGCGCTGAACGGGATTCGGGGCAGAAGCCAAAGAACTTTGGAAGCAGTAACACCTCGATTGTGTGTTCTGGAATGTGGCGCGACTGCTGTCGGCCCAAGTACGTGGTGTGACTCATGTCAACCCGGTCAAGTTTTCAACATTATTGTTGACGTCGGCTTTGCCGTGAAAAGGGAAATATTCACCAGGGGAAGGATAGAGGTTCTTCCATGTGAGTATTTTTGTGTGTGTAAATGTCTTCTGTTGTCCACGTGTTTTGGTCTCTAGTTTGTGTTGTAGGTCGGGTGGAGGGTGGTAAAAGGGAGGTAGAATTTAGCTCATGGCCTTTTCACTTTATTTCATTCCCCCTTCATTAATTTGTCATTCACGCTCATTTTGGTTATCATTCCATGCTCTGAAATAAGCGTGTTTTTCTGGTTGGAAAATGTTACATGAATTTGTGAAATGAGTCTAAAGTTGCAAGACTTGAAAGTGACAGTAAGGTTGATTTTTGGTCACACACTCCAGTTAGCTTTTGTGTAAATATTATGGAGTGACCTCTGTTTTGTTTGTTGGCTAAACTCTTTTTGCCTTGTGAATCATTCGCATTTGAGTACCATGTGTTCTAATTATGGCCTTATAGGCCTGTGTTTTTCTTTCATTTATTTGTCGAGCACGGCCTCATCTGCAAACTGAAAAGGGTGCCTGCGTGGAGCTTCGTCACAAGGGCGAGATTGTCGTCTGGAGTCCCGCCGCCCGTCGTTGGCCGTCCTCGCCGTCGCCGATATCGTCTTGTCATCTGTCATCTACTCGTCTGTCATCGCCGTCACTGCTTCCCTGACAGTGCAGGCTGTTCGTCGTTCTCAGCGCACTGGGTCAGGGGAGGCCATCGTCTATCGTCAGCGTCTGTTCGTCTTCCTCTTTCCCCCTTCATCAGTTCTGCCCAACGCTTGCAGACAGGGGTCGAAGGAGGGGGAGATATCTACATCGTGTCTATTCGCCTTCCTCTTTCCCCCGTCGTCGGTACTGCTCAACGCCTGCAGTAAAGGGGTAGAAAGAGGGGGAGATGTTTCATCGTCTGTTCGTCTGTCTAACCCCTTTCAACGTTACTGCTCAACGCTTGCAGTAAGGGGGTAGGCAGGGGAGATCATCATCTTCGCACTCACTCCGTGTCATCAGCGCAAGCATCTAATTGGCATTCGTCACACTCACCATTCGCATCTTGGCTGATTTAAAGGGAAGTAACTTTCACATGTCATTCTAGCTTGAACAAGCGCCGGTCATTGCTCGAGGGTTTATAACCCGAGTTCGGCGTAGATATGTTGGTGATGAACACGTTTGCACTCACCTTTAAGGCCGTACGTGTGGCATTGTCGCACATTCAGCTACCTTAGTATTTCATTGACAAAAGTGACAGTTGTGTTGTTTATTTTTGCTTTCTCACATGTGTGCGTGGCCTTATGTATGTCATTGCCATAACCACATGTATGTTGATGTGCAATTGTGTTGACATGATGTTTTGCCTTATCATCATTGCCGCCCCCCCTTCATTCCTGATCATCAATCATCATCATCATCATCACTAACTTTCTTTGTGCTGTAGTAGAGCAGAGCCCAGCAGTTCTTGTTCATTCCCCCATCATTTTCATCAACATCCTTTCATTCTCATCCACTCATCCTTTATTTTCTAGCAGCAATAAAGTCTTCATTTTGTTGAACTTTACCACTTGAGTTCCTGACTCCTTCTGTGTGAGAAGTTAAGGTCCTACCTATCAGGTTGGTCGCGACAGTGTCATTTGGGAAGGCGTCGCAGTGCGGGTCTCCCCTTCTGTGACCCGGTTTGTGACAATCAAGACAAATGACGTCATTTCTGCAGTTCGAGGCTGTATGACCCTGCGTGAGGCACCGCCCACACGTTCCTTGTTGGATTCTACGTTCTTCTTTCTGTTCGAAGTGATAGATGGACGCTTTAAAGTTTCCCAGGTTTACCCTTGTTGGGAGAGGACGATCAGGAACCTCGACGTAAATGAAACGTCGGCTGGTCAACCAACGGGTAAGCCCACCGTTTTCATCCCTATCTTTTTCCATGTATAGCTCTGAGCGGGGTTTCCCCCCTACCTTTTGGATCATAGCGAGAATTTCCTTGTTGCTGAATGAGATTGGGAGATTCCCAATTGTCACTTTCGTTGTTTTAAGCTCCTTTTCTCCATCTTGGGTTTGGATGATGAAGGGATTTTTGTCCCTGAAACTCACGGTGACCCCTCGTAGTGCCACCCCGTTGAGCAGAAGCTTTAATCGTGTTTCCCTAGACTTGGGGTATACTCTCCATAGTGCTCCGAGCCTCTGTGCACCAAGAATGGTGTCATGGCCAGTTTTTCGTTCACATGCGCTGCATATCTCATGAACCGTGTAAGGCTTGTCTGATTCTGTAGGCAGATGTTTGTGTTGAACAAAAACAGGTTGGATAGTGTCCGAATTTTGGGTATACGCGGCCATCTTGAAACAGGACGAAGCCGGTCGCTGCCGATTGAATCGGCGGAAAAACACACAAAAGACAGTACCTTTAAACGAGCAAAAACAGTCTTGTACGTCGCTGGGACTGTATGTAGACTAGCTACGGCCGAGAAGCTGGTGTAGGTCCACTTTTGAAAGGTTGTAGACCCAAACCACTGGAGCTCTCGAAGAAGGGGCAGTATGACATCAGACGCGCAACCGGAAGTCCTTAGTCCTATTTATAAGTTTTGGTGGCACTGATTTGGCAAATGAAATGTTTTAATTATATTGCGCTGGCTTGCAGCCCAAGAGAAATATTAAACAAAAGCAAATTTATTTCTTCAGGCCTACCCATCATAATGCCGAAGCGACAACGAACAATAATACCAGCAAAAACGCTACGCCAGAAAAAAAGAAATAATCAAATAAATAAACATCGTCGAGCTGAGAACAGTACACAAAATGTCCCTTCACCCTTTCCCACACCTGCCAGCTGCATATCGACACCTCCCCAGCTCCAACCGCAAACCCGAATGGACAGTCAAAATGTCGATAGGTTCACTGGCATCATCAGAAATGCGGCAGCCGGCATTCAACAAATGCGACACTGTTACACGACACTTGAGATTGCCACAAGTTCTCACACATCGTATAGTTGTGTTCTTTTATTCTACGTCGCCCGTCTTCGCAGCAGCAGAAAGCAACTCGTCAAATTGAGTTCGAGGATTTATTCAGCATTCAATACATACAACTGCACATCGTAGCAGAACTCAAATAGAAGCTTTTTTTTTACATACAAATCGCGCTGGCATATATAGTAAATACTCAATCTCGAGAATATTCCAGACCGAACATGATACACCTACATTATACGAGCCGTGCATGGACTAAACTAGCGACATTCTCTACGACGTACATCAAAAGCGCCGACGCACTTAATCCGAACGAACGCCACGAACTCACGACTAAAACAGCATGGTAAACAACTTGTTTTGACAGGACTAGAAAGTTCACCTGCATTCTCGTCCAAGCATAAATATTGTGTTTACAAAATATAATATCGGTACTTTCCCACAAAGTACAAATAAGTCAACTACATGCAACACACAAAACTGAACCAAAGCTCAGCAACGGTAGCGTTTCCTAACATTACCCCCAACACCAGAAGAAATTTACGTAATTTCTTTCAATCATTGAAACGCTACATGTACACATATTATGTATACATAACAGATTAAAATCCAGGTATGTACATTAGTCTGTTGGAGAATGAACACAGTTTTAATCACATACTCGGCTGAGAAAATCTGCTCCAACATTGTCTGAACCTTTGATCGATTCCACTCGCATATCAAAGTTCTGCAAGTACATCACCCACCTCATGACACGATTATTCACAAACTTCGCAGAATTCAGGTAGGTGAGGGGTTTGTGATCAGTCTGAAGCACGAATTTCACCCCTTGGAGGTAGAGTTCAAATTTCTTGATTCCCCACACGATGGCTAAACACTCTTTCTCCATGGTCGAGTAGTTCTTCTCGGCTCCTGACAGCTTCTTGCTGGCATAGCTGACCGGAAACGGTTTACCTCCATGCTCTTGCATCAGCATGGCGCCGATCCCTTCGTCCGATGCGTCTGTACGCAAGATGAACTCTTTGGCAGTATCAGGAAGGCGTAGCACCGGGTCTCGTGACATCAGGTCGCGTACGGTCTGGTATGCCTTCTCCTGAGCTGGTTCCTAGAGTATTCGGTTGGGGCATCCTTTTCGGGTCATGTCCGACAAAGGCGCCGTTATGGCGGCGAAGTTTGGAATGAACTCTCTGTAGTACCCAGCCAATCCAAGGAAGGATCGCACCTGCTTCTTGGTTTCAGGACGTGGCGCATTGAGGATCTTGGTGACGTTTTCCAACAAAAGCCCCTTTTGACCTTCCTTCAGTGAATGACCTATGAAGTCAACGTTGTCGGTCCCCAAAATGCACTTGCTGGGTCTCACGGTCAGATTAGCTTTTGTCAGGCGGGAAAACAGTTCCCTCAAAGTCTCCAGATGTTCCGCAAAGGTCTCCGTGTGGACTAGCAGATCATCCCAGTAGTACACAACATTCTTCATTCCTTTGAGCATTTTTCGCATTCCCCTCGTAAGGGTAGCACCACTGTTCACCATGCCAAAAGGCATCCGCAGGCACTGATACGTTCCGTCTGGAGTTGCAAAGGCGGTCTTTGGTATGTCCTCTTCGCGCACAGGAATTTGCCAATATCCCTTGCTGAGATCGATCTTCGAGAAGATCTTACTGCCGGTTAACTGTCGGAATAGATCAGTTGCCGTCGGCATTGGTTCAGGGTCAAACACGGTGATCTTATTGACTTTCCTGAAGTCAATGCATACCCTGTTTGTGCCGTCTTTCTTCTTGACCACAACAACGGGAGATGAGTAAGGGGATGATGACTCACGGATGACCCCCATCTTCAACATGTTGTCGATGTCCTTCTTCAAGGATTCCCGAGCCTGAAACGGGATAGGGTATGGTTTTGACCGAACAGGAACGTCAGATGTGAGGTGGACTTCATGTTCGACCAAGGACGTAGAGCCTGGAACATCAGAGAACCTATGGGTGAAGTCGCCCATAAAATCATGCAGCTCCTTCTGCTGATCTTCTGTCAGGTCAGGTCCTAGCTTGACGTCATCCACTCCCTCTTTCTTGTGGAGGTCTCCCAACTCCAGTAGTTCCTCACCGTCGAACTCGTCTAGTTCGGCTGGTTCTTCCGCACTTGCTGCGACCTGTACTGCTTCCGGAGGTCTCTCCACATACAGTTTCAGGAGGTTAGCGTGGTAGATCTTGGACTTCTTGCCGACATTCACCTTGTAGTCGTTGATCCCTACCACAGCCTCAACCTCGTATGGGCCTTTCCACTGCATCAGTAGTTTGTTGTGATCAGTGGGGAGCAGTATCAGCACTTTGTTACCTGGTGTAAACTTCCTGTTTACGGCTTTGCGGTCGTAGTAGTGCTTTCCGCTATCCTGAGACTTTCTCAAGTTCTCTCGAGCAATCTCGAGAGTCTCCTCCAGTTTCTCTCGCAACTCGAACACGTACTGGTAACTGTTCTTCACTTCAGGTGTGTCCACATCTTTCGTCCACAATTCCTTTAGTATCTGCATCGGGCCTCTCACGGTCCGCCCGTACATCAGCTCGAACGGGGAGAATCCAGTGGACTCTTGTGGCACCTCCCTGTATGCAAACAGCAAGGCATTGATGTAGCGATGCCACTGCCTTGGCTGCTCACTGCATAGTTTCTTCAGCGTGGACTTCAGCGTCGCATTGAATTTTTCGACCAGCCCATTGCACATCGGGTGATAGGGTGTCGTAGTCAAGTGACGAATGCTCAGCAGCCTGTTGACCTCTTCCATGCATTCAGAGACAAACTGTGTCCCCAGGTCTGTGAGGATCTCTTCAGGAACCCCAATTCTGCTGAAAATGTCCACAAGTGCCTCGGCAACAGTCTCGGTGTCAATTTTCTTCAGAGGCACGGCTTCTGGGTACCTGGTTGCATAGTCTACCAGGGTCAGTACCCAACGATGACCCGCTTCACTTGGCGGTTTGATCTCGCCGATGAGGTCAATGGCCACCCTCTTGAAAGGTCGGTCGATCAAAGGCATCTTCTGCAACGGCACTTTCGGGACCCTTCCCCGAGGTATGGTTTTCTGGCAAATATTGCACGATCGGCAGAATCGAGTCACATCTGCATGCAGTCCTGGCCAGTAAAATGCAGCCTGGATTCTGTCCGATGTCTTCTTAACCCCCAGGTGACCTCCCATAATAGAGTCGGGGGCCACCTCCATCACCTGGCGCCTAAGTGGTTGAGGCACCAGAACTTGACGTAATGGCTTCCCACCGTTGACTCTCGGGTGCTGGAACACTCTGTACAGGATCGTGGCCTTTACTTCAAAGTGCACAGTGCCTTCGCCATTAGTCACCTCCTTGACAGGACGACTCCTGTACTTTGTCAAGGTCGAATCAGCTTCCTGTAGCTGAATCAGCTGATCCCTGTCCACGACAGCAGTTGCAGAACTGTTGGTGACCCTGAGTGGCGTAGTTGTTTTGTCCTTCTTCGCCTGGGCTCTGGTCGTCACATCGCTTACAACCTGCGGCTGGTCGCGGCGATGCACAGTTGCTCTGTCATCTCGTAACAGTTCGCTGATATCTTCATTCGCAAATGGCAGTGGGTCTTCCTCCTCAACAGCAGGCTGAGCTGAGCCCATTCTCCATTCGAAATCAGGGTCATCAGGACGTCTCGCACCCCCAATGTTCCCAATTAGTAGATCGTACAAGGGCTTCTTCAGGCAGACGGCCTCAACTTCTCCGGTGAAGTATGGAGTATCTATCTGGATCTTTGCCACTGGTGCCCTCACGCATTTGCTGTCAGCCATGAGCGTCCACTTGAAGTCACCAGTGAACTTCTCTGTTGGCACCAGATCCTCTTTGACAATGACTCCATTGCAGCCCGAATCTCTGAGAACAGTCACTTCCTGCTTCTCAACAAATCCCTTCGACACGGGCATGTTCGACACTGACACAGCTGCGCTGGCGACGACAGGGATTGACTTGCCATTGGCGAGTAGAAGCTGGCCATCAGATATACATTCTTCCACGTCCGATGGTGTAGCCACTTGCTCGGCAGCCCTTGGAAGTATGACGCTGCTCGCACATACTTGTTGGTTCGAGCCACTCGTTTGCCTCTTGTTGTCGTAATATCTCCGTCGATGTTCTTGCGCTTTGTCATTGACATGTCCGTTATTTTTCTTTTGGGGACAGTTGGCGACTCGGTGGCCCTTGGCATTGCAAAGGAAACACGTTATGTTCTGCCCTTCATTGGATGATGGTGCGGACTCAGTTTGTCCCTTGGCAGGTTGGTTTCCCTGGTTCCCGCTCTTCTGGAAAGGTTTCGATGACTTTGACGTCCCCAGGGTCCTTCCATGAGCAATGAGATAACGCTCAGCAGCATCAGTAATGTCCTTCAAACCCCGCAGTTTTTGCTCTTCCAAGCGGGTCGCCAGGTCCTTCAGGCAGGCATTAAGGAACTGCTCCTTCACGATCATGTCCCGCAGACTCTCGTATGACTGCTCTTCACCTGATAACTCCACCCACTTCTGCAGGTATGACGACAGGCGCTCCACAAACTGGCTCGGTGTCTCTCCAGACAATGGCTGACATTCGCGGAAGCGTTGACGGAGCCCCTTTCAGTGAAGTTGTAGCAACGCAACAGAGCTTCCTTCAGTACATCATAGTCTCTGGCGTCATCGTTTGAGAGTCTAGCGTAGACCTCAAGTGCTGCCCCAGTCAAATGTGCGCTGAGTAGAATCGCCCAGTCGTCGCGCTGCCATCTAGCACTCTCAGCGAACCTCTCGAATCTTGCAAGGTAGCAGTCGATCTGGTCCTTCCCGTCAGCGAATGCTGGAAGTTTCGGTGCCCTGTGTAACATTTGCTGCTGGTTATCTCTTTGGCGTGGTGCCGCGTGCTCATTTTGAACACGCACCATTTCTGTCTGAAGCTCTAAGCGCTTCGTCTCCATTTCTATCTGGAGCTCTAAGCGTTTCAGCTCCATTTGCCTTTCTTCACGCTGTGCTTCTCTTTCTTCACGCTCACGCTGCGCTTGTCTTTCTTCACGCTCACGCTGCGCTTGTCTTTCTTTTTCTTCACGCTCACGCTGCGCTTGTCTTTCTTCACGCTGCGCCAGCAGTCGTGTCTGGGACTCGACGAACTCCGTCAACTGCTTGCCTTTTAGTCCCAGTTCAATTCCTTTTCCCCAGAACTCAGCCATTCTGGTCTTTTCCGGTGCGTTCGTCTGTATTCTTTCACAGCCCCGAACGTAGACGAATGTAGTCTTCTAAAAGAACACAGTCTCTACTGCACCTCCGATGCTTCTCTCGTCGCTGTTCACCTTCGTAGACGCAGGCTGCCACCCTCATCGTCTAACGTGACGGCGCACTCACGATACGTACACGACGTACCTCAGTCGTATTTCGTAGTATTAATGCACTAGCTCCGCGACGAAGTCCGTCTCGTCCGAACGGCAGCTAACCTCCGTAATCCCGATACACTCCGGCGTCGCTCACCGTACCGAGCTGCGGCGATTACCAAACTCTTCACCAGTCACACCGAATCCACGGTTCCGTAGTCTCAATACTGATCCCTCAGGATACACCCGATTGATGGCTACCTCCTGTGACTGTCTTGACACTGGTCCTTGTTGCTGGAAAACCCTTGGCGTTAAACGTAGATCCTTGGCTTGGCCCCCAATTGTTACACGACACTTGAGATTGCCACAAGTTCTCAAACGTCGTATAGTTGTGTTCTTTTATTCTACGTCGCCCGTCTTCGCAGCAACAGAAAACAACTCGTCAAATTGAGTTCGAGGATTTATTCAGCATTCAATACATACAACTGCACAACGTAGCAGAACTCAAATAGAAGCTTTTTTTACATACAAATCGCGCTGGCATATATGAGACAGTGACAAAAGGTCAGGTGTCATGTCCACTGTCCCGAATGACACACGATTGCTGACATTTCACCATTGCCAACAGAATAAACAAATAAGAAATAGGTAGAAAATGAATGTGAAAACTGACTTTAATTGTTGATCAGTATTTTCTATATCATTAACAAATAATCTACTTACACATAGCTGTTTGGCAAATTTATGTTGCATGGGACACACTGACATGAAAGTGGAAGATGTTTTCCCCTCTAGAGAAACTACATATCAAGTTACACTTTTTGTGCTCTTCCATTCCAGTTGGCAATCAATTGTTAACGCATGTTATTAGAAAAAATAGAACGAAAACAGATTAGATAGAATGAAAAATGTACTGGTGATGTCATTTGGGACATACTGACATGAAAACGTCACCTTTTGTCATTGTCTCATATAGTAAATACTCAATCTCGAGAATATTCCAGACCGAACATGATACAACTACATTATACGAGCCGTGCATGGTGTTACGAAGCGGTTTACTCGTATTTTTAGTAATGTGTATTGTTGTAAATAGAATAGACTATAGCGATGGTCAGACATTGGAAAGGGCTATAGGCTGCATACCGTCGCGTTGACCGCAGTGGAACCTTTGTGTAACTGACAAGGTTTTTCACGTGCAAGTAATGCAGGCGACAGCTCACTGGCAATGTCATAGCAAGAACGACTTTGTAAAATCAGTCGCCGTCAAGGAGCCAAGCTCGACTCATGTTTTTCGTAACACGTTAGCAGACGGGCTCCTGTTTTAGGTATCTGACTGAAGAAGGATGAAGACTGACGAACTTTCCCTATCAGCTTACATGATATCTTCCATTTTCATATTCATGCCAGGCCGGCGACTGTACTAAATGTTGGCTTTACACTCTTTTGAGTGTTTCCAACTGGAGGGTTTTCATCGACGGAGGCTGAACTGAACTGGTGACTGCGGCTTGGTGTACATGACCATGGCATGGAGAGCTGGCAGAGTTCTACAGTTAGCCGCCGAGACGAACTGGAAGGATCAAGGACTACGTCAAGCAATGGTTGCGGTGTCGTGAGGACTGGTGCATCCTTGTCAGTCGTCTGAAGGACTTACAGCCATACCAACATCTTGAGGGCCGAAAGATGGCAGTAGGGTAACGTACAGTAGAATACCTATTCGTCTTACCTGTTAAGCTGCTTTGTTTGAGCCAAAAGGTGTCTGCGTCTTGGACTGTAGAGTTTCTTGCGGTGTTGTCGACCTAGGGTACTGGTCGAAACCCGGAAATGATTTTGTGATGTAAAAAGCTTTGTAAACAATAATAATTAGTCTTGGCAGTGTCAAGATCCATTTAACACCAGGTTTTTGCGTGTGTGAGTGCGTGTGCGCTTGTGCCTTGTAAGCTACTGTAGCGGACAACTATTCAGATTACATTCAAGCCTGTAAACAAATACTAAACTTATAGAGTGGTGTAGAGGCATTTATGATTGTCCAGAAACCGGGCTATACCACTCCATAACACATGGACTAAACTAGCGACATTCTCTATGACGTACATCAAAAGCGCCGACGCACTTAATCCGAACGAACGCCACGAACTCACGACTAAAACAGCATGGTAAACAACTTGTTTTGACAGGACTAGAAAGTTCACCTGCATTCTCGTCCAAGCATAAATATTGTGTTTACAAAATATAATATCGGTACTTTCCCACAAAGTACAAATAAGTCAACTACATGCAACACACAAAACTGAACCAAAGCTCAGCAACGGTAGCGTTTCCTAACAGACACACCGTAGCCGGCAACATGCCCCATTCGCCCTTCCCCACACCTGTCGGCAGCATATTGACACCTCCCCAGCTGCAACCACAAACCCGAATGGACAGTCAAAATGCCAATAGGTTCATTGGCATGACCAGAAATGCAGCAGCCGGCATTCAACAAATGCGACACACCGTAGCCAGCAACATGCCCCGCTCGCCCTTCCCCACACTTGCCAGCAGCATATTGACACCTCCTCAGCTGCAACAACCGCAAACCCGAATGGACAGTCAAAATAGCGATAGGTTCACTGGCATCACCAGAAATGATGCAGCAGCCTGCAGTCAACAAATGCGACACACCGTAGCAGGCAACATGCCCCATCCGCCCCGCCAAGTACCATTTCTGGCTCGATTATTCCCGCCAAAAGTGAACCTCTTCAGTCTTGGGAAGATGAACCAAATCTGCTCTTTTTGTCAAGCGTTACATTTTGTGAAAGAAAATCACAATTGCTGTCATAAAGGGAAAGTACAGCTGCCTCCATTGGCTACATGCCCACAAGAAATCAAGCAACTGCTGACAATAACTACACCGCAGTCGCTCAACTTCCGTGAACACATTAGACAGTACAATAGTTCACTAGCCTTTGCATCCTTTGGTGCAAATATCGTATTGCCACCAGGAAAGGGCCCATATGCCTTCCGACTTCATGGTCAAGTCTACCACCGCAGTGGATGTTTGCATCCTTCTGATGTTGACACAGCCTCATACAGCCAATTGTACATCATGGAAGGAAACCAAGCAGTCGATGCAAGATTGCAAAACTCTCACAATGAGCATTGTCGTCGAGACACTAAAGTATGATGTTGTTGACAAACCTCATCAACAGGACAAATCCTTACGCAGCAGCATACAAGCAGATGCAACAAGAAGAAGTTGAAGAAGAAGCCCGTGCCCTTGCTGAAAATCGCACTCCTTCATCGGTCACCATGCATATTCTTAGAGGGCATGATCAGAAAAGGTACAACAATCCCCAGCAAGATGAAGTTGCAGTCATTTTTTCTTCCCATGATGGTGCGCCCCCTCAAGAACGAGATATTGTCGTGCATCCCAGGAATGAACTTCCCAAAAGCATATCCTACATGTCGGCTAATACTGACCCCATGGTTTATCCACTATTTTTTCCATATGGAGAAATAGGCTGGCAGTGCCACATGCAACATGTGCCAGCATACAGCACAGACAAAAGAACACGTCTAACTACCTTGCAATTCTATGCTCACAGCCTCTCTGTACGACAGGCCTTCAGCCCCCTCTTTTATGGTAGCAAATTGTTCCAACAATATATCGTTGATGCCTACATCCGAGGAGAAACCGGAAGAATGAACTTCATACGAAACCAGCAGAACCACCTCAGAGTTGAAATGTACCAAGGACTGATGGACCACATACATTCCCAAGCACAGGAGAACAATCTCAACCCCGGAAAGTTAGTAATACTTCCCTCATCGTTCCAGGGCTCGCCGCGTGCCATGCAGCAGAATTATCAGGATGCCATGGCGATAGTTTCAAAATTCGGCAAGCCTGATCTCTTCTTGACGTACACCTGCAATCCTCGCTGCAAAGACATTTGTGACGCCCTTCTACCTGGACAGCAAGCGCACGATCGTCCTGATATTGTTGCAAGAGTATTCAAGCAACATCTAGCGGAGCTCATCAATGACATAACCAAAAGACACGTGCTTGGAAAACCAGTGGCATACGTCTATGTCACCGAATTCCAGAAACGTGGACTCCCACACTGCCTTTTGCTGATAATACTGGATGGAAACAGCAAGTTGAAGGTTGCAGCTGACATTGACACGCTCATATCTGCAGAAATTCCAGATCCCCATGAAGACCCAGTCTTATTTGAAATTGTCAAATCCACAATGATTCATGGACCATGTGGAGCACTCGACCCAAAGTCGCCATGCATGGTGGATGGCAACTGCTCAAAGGACTATCCAAAACAATTCAGAAATGAAACTGCACTTGCTATGGTTGGCTACCCTCACTACCGCAGAAGCGACAATGGACGAACAATTGTCAAAGGCCGTAATGAAGTTGACAACAGATGGGTTGTTCCTTACAACCCATACCTGACAAAGAAGTACTATGCCCATATCAACCTCGAAGACTGTACAACGGTCAAAAGTGTCAAATACCTCTTCAAATATGTCTATAAAGGCCACGACTATGCAAGTGTCGAAGTCAGAGAGGCGAACGTCCTCAATCATGATGAAGTATCTACTTTCATGGATTGTAGATATATCAGTGCTCCAGAATCATATTGGCGCCTGGCAGAAAACAAACTCCATCTGCAGTAACACACCATCTTGCACTCCATTTGCCCCAAAATCAACCCGTCTTCTTCACCCCTGGCAGACATGAGGCAGCAGCAGAAGCTTCAGCAAGCAGAAATATTACACTGACAGCATTCTTTGAAACCAATGCAAAAACGCCAACAACTTACACCTACAACGAATTTCCAAATCACTTCGTCTTTCACCAGAACTCCCACAAATGGAAGCCACGCAAGAAAGGAGGTCATACAGTGGTAGGTAGGGTCTACTCAGCCAGTCCAAAAGACATAGAACGATTCTGCCTCCGGGTATTGCTCCACCATGTCCCAGGCCCAACCTCTTATGAAGACCTGAAAACAGTTGACGGATACACCGCCAGTACGTTTAAAGAGGCATGCATTCTCAGACATCTGCTGAGCGATGATGTTCAGTGGGATAAAACAATGGAAGAAGCTGCTGTGTTTCAAATGCCAATACAACTCCGAGTACTGTTTTCCAACCTCTGTACCCACCCATATCTGAAGAAAATGAAAAAAACATTTTTTTATAGCTTGTACACAGGAGTATGCAACACTGTAAAATGAATTGTTTTGGCAGGAATGACGTTTGCATGATTACGTCTGCATAACAAAATTTTCTCTTTGTACGTTTGCTCATTGGTGTAAAAATACCCCCCCCCGCCCCCGATCACACACACAGCAATGAAAGTGCGCATCTCTTCCCGGTCCCAGCCTTGCAGTTGCAGCGTTTTGAAAATTGGAAGCATTAAAGGTAAAAGCCATCGTAAAGATACGAACTAAAATTAAAACGTCTAAAATATATAATGATTCAAACACATATTATAACATAAGTAAATGACAACCATGGTTCGAACACACACACACAATCGAGTGCACGCATCCATGCATATACACTCCACACACACACAGACAAACACACACACGATAAAGGTACGTCCAATGGCACGTGTGCCTGTGTGTGTGTGTGGATGCTGTTTTCAGATAATAGACTCCCCCTCATGTATGGCCTACGCCATGTATGGCCTAGGAGAAAACAAAATCATAAAATACGTCTACATAACACAATTTTCCCTATGCCGTTTTCAGGTAATAGACCCCCCCCCCCCCCCTCCCATGTACGTATGGCCTAAGCAAGATTCTTTTAACCCCCCTCCCATAATATGGCCTCTACGTTAGAAAAAATACCCGAAAGAATGCAGACACATGCAATGGATTTCAGCAAGATACTTTGATTTCCTCCCCCCCCCCCCCCCCTCATGTATGGCCTATGCCTGGGTTAGAAAATTAGAAAAGAACAAGAGGCGAAGCCTTCAAGGCTCCCGTAAGAAATCGACAAACAGTACTAGTAACACAAGCTCAAATCACTTCCTCACACGCACATGCACACACACCACACACACACACCACACATTCAGAGTTAAAACTAACGCATCATATTTACTCCATGTATAATTTTTAAAAGAAGTCAAAATGACTGTATTTGTTGTTGGTGTAGTTGTCCCTGAAGGAGATCTTGTGCAATCCTCTCTCTCTCTCACACACACACACACACACACACACACACACACACACACACACACACACACACACACACACACAGAGAAGCCGTATATATATATATCTATATGTATAGATATATAGAGATAGATGACAGTGTATTTTTCGCGTGGCTAAAAATTGATTCGACCTTTGCACTTTTACAGTGAGGACAATTACGGGTACCAAGGAAAGCGTTCTGGACACTGCGTAGCGTAGCGAAGGAAGGGAGGTAAACGCTGACAACATGGAGAAGATAAGGAAGAGTTATGGTAGTTGATCCCGAAAAAAAAACCAAAATCGGTTTGCGCTGCGCGCTGAGAGCACGTATTGAAATATCTCATCGACCAGATTTTGTCCGGGGTGTATCTGAATATGGACACCAAATTTGAAGCAGATCCATCGAGAACTTTGGCCGTGCATGGCGAATACACAGACAGACAGACAGACAGACAGACAGACAGACACAAGTCGTATATATATATAGATAATAAATTTGTTAGAAAGTGAGAGCAAGGGTAGATCTATGGGCCAGGCAGTACTATCTGAGTGTCTCCGAACGCGTGTTCAGTGTCATAGGAGAATAGGGCTACGAGCCAATGTGTAGTGGTGACGACGTAAGACACAGTTGTTGTTTTTCTGACAGTGACATTGACAATGAACGATCGTCGATGAATCAATGATTGCACAGCAGCATCAGTTTCTTTGGAACTGTGCACTGTTGACTGAATTGTGTGGGCACTGTTGACTGAATTTCCCACACAATTCATGATGGTGGAGCAATGAGCAGTAGACACTGAAACAAAGCAAATCTAATGCATTGAAGTATCGCTGTAGATCTATCTCATTCAACTATAAACAATATAATGCAGTGAATGGCAAATCTATCTCTGAATAAATTGTTGTGTATCCTTATGTTTACACTGTAAATTGTATGGTTCACACTGCACTCCCAACATTAGAAGTATGTGTTCAAAGCTGAATGCATATATGTATAATTTGATCTAGTTAGTGTGTAAAGCCAAGAGTAACACTAACTGGCCCAAAACAATTTTTGTTAAACAAATGAAGAAAGAAACTGACTTCACTTGAATCACTGCCACTGAAAGTGTGTCTATTGTGTATTTTTAGAAGTGTTATTTTTCTGTTTAAATACTTGATATTTACTCTGCATGAACAGAGGTAAATGTTGTTGTATAAACTATGATTGTGAAAGAGGGGGTAAAAGGATCAATGTGCGAGTGGTTTAATAAAACTAATTATAATACAGTTATTATTTATTGTTAATTCATTATTTTATTGTGTATTTTTTCAGGCCTCCTAAGAAACCAGAGATGATGTGTAATGAAGTATTCATACAGCTCTTGCCTTCAGATATATGGATTCTGGAGAGGATTCAGACCGAGTGGGCATGCTGCTTTACAGACTACCCTGAAGAGTAAGTTACACATTTCTGTACCACTACCAAGTACTATGCTTGTGCTTATTAGATTGTTATTGTAAAATTGATTTATGATATGTAAACTGGTACTGGTGATGGTAGTTTGAAGCTGTGTAGATGTTTTTGGCAGACTTTTGTACTTTGTGTTGTAAAGAGATATGTGGTTCACATTAGATGCACTTACAATCTAGATAGATACATTCAGCTATGTCAACACTTGTTACACCTAAATCTGAGAGTAGTGACAAGAGATGCAAGTTTATTGACACAAAAACATTACGGCTTTGTATAAAATAAACTCTTACATCTGTATACATGTATCCATACATGGTACAATATGTACTATTTATACAAAATGGTACATAAAGCGTTGTTTTAGTTCTCTTTCTCTTCTCAAATCCTTTGCCACTATTCTTAAAGTAAAATACACAGTGTGAATGAACTATTGCAGCACAGGAAAGTAAAACATAAAATTGCAAGATAAAATGAAATCATTACTGGAATTATTTTAAAGGCACATACAGTTATTCTTCCCTTGGCTCACCACCCTAGATCTTGCCAGGCTTTTACATGGAATAAGAATGAATCTGTTCACTCGGATACTTCTACATTCAACACCCTGGCTTCTTCCTGCTCAGAGTTAGATTTTGTTGTGGAAACCACTCTCAGATTAACAAAAATGTTACTTCTTTACTACTGCTAGTGACTGTTGAGAAATTCGTTCATAAACAAAATTAAACTATGCACATGAAGCTGTCAGGGTGTTAATATTTTATGTGTCTGGGTGAAGTTATGTTCCTATCCCATGTACAACTCTGGCCAGATCTGAAATGGCCAAAATCAATGGGATCAACACACATCCCCAGAATCTTCATCACTGGAAAATGTGGTGGGTTGAATGTATTTTAATAAAAAGGCTGACAGGCGAGTGCTTTGGATCCTGAAAGTTCTGTTTTGGACTGAAATCGAGACACATTTCCCAATGAAACTGTATAGGGTTGATGCTGAAGAGCGAAAGTGTGTGGGTTGAGGGCACACTTGTTTTTGACTAAAATCGAGGAACATTTCTGCCGAGCACAAAGTTCATACACACACATATTTGTTTATAGTTTAAATTACAATATCACACACACCATCCCCAATTCCAATGGTCATGTGAAGAGCAAGTGCTTCCTCACACACACCCCCCCCCACACACACACACACGTACACACCTTCTCCCCCCCCCCCAACACACACCCTCCCCTCGCTAACCAAAACCCATCCCCGTCCGCACACAGTGAATACTGAACATGCTCAGTTATATGTTTTCTTTATTTTTCAGGAAGGACTGCTACATTAGGGTAAGGCAGCTTGCACCTTGGTTCCTGGGTTCGCTGGGGACGATGATCAAATGGAGAGTACCATCACCATTCTGTGCTGAAGGTGCTATCAGAACTGCTTTTCCATCTGATTTGGCTGAGAATGCTTCCAGAGGTTTCTACACTACCCGTCATAAAAAGTAGGCAGATGCGTTTGAGGGCAGATCTTACTGATGAGGCTGTTGATTGAAAAACCAAGTATATGACTGAAAAGGCCATTAATTTCCCTACTTTATTCAGAAACAAAATTGGGTTTTCATGACGTAGTGTCTATGCAGTGGAACCTACAACACAGACACAGACACACACACCCCCCACCCCCGAGCACAAAGTTCATACACGCAGATATTTTTGTTATAGTTTAGATTACAATATCACACACACCATCCCCGATCCCAATGGTCATGTGAAGAGCAAATGCTTCCTCACACACACACACACCCCCCCCCCCACACACACACACACACACCCCTTACTGCTCAACACGTACACACCTTCTTTGCTGTATTCAAGTCACTGATTGTCTAATGTTCAGACATGGGAACCCATACGATTTTGCCGTATTTTGTACTCATGATTGTCTAGAATACTATCCAGTGCAAAAACAAATACGACGAGTAATATTCCTAGACTACTTTTCTTCACAAGCGCAACCCAGCCCACACCATCACTGACCCTCCCCGGTAAGGCTCTTCTCTCCCTCACGTATGCAGGGATCATGCGTTCTCCTGGACGCCTCCAGACCCGGGTCCTGCAATCATCATGCTCCAGACTGAATCGAGATTCATCGGAAAACAGTACCTGGGCCCACTGCTGTCGATTCCATCTCAAATGGCAGGTGGACCAGGCCAGTCTTGCCATGATGTGACGTGGCGTCAGTAAAATGCGGCCAAGTTGACGCCTTGCGTGCAGCGTCTGGTCATGAAGGCGGTTTCGTAGTGCTCGTTGATGTCAGTGTTGGTTGCCACCCTAAGCCTTCGTCGGATGGTGCTGGCAGTGGTCGTCCTTGTCTGCAACGCCTGGCGTGTGATGGTGCGGTCTTGACGTTGTGAGGTGCTTCGAGGGCGCCCAGACCGGGGTCTGGTTTCCACACTTCCAGTGGCCAGAAAGCGCTGCCGCAGCCTCACGATGACGGAATGGGAGCAGCCAAGTCTTGCAGCAATCTCTCGGAGCCGGATACCCTCTTGAACCCAGGCTAGAGCTCGTCCGCGGTCGACAAGGTTCAGATGACGTCTTGGAGGCATGGTTGTTTGGTGGCCTGCTGTCACTGATTTTGCCTGGGCTTATAAAGCATTTCTGGTGACGACAGTTCACTCTCAGAGGACCAATGGTTCACGTGAAAAAGATTGATTGGGGCAAAATCACCTGTGCTGAGCTCTGCAGGAGGGTTACTTTCACGTGCGTTTTTCGCAATATTGCGGATTCTTTGCTCGCCTGCACAGTCTGAGTACCGGTTTTTGCTGTCACAGCGAAGGCAGGGAAGCTGTCAAGACGACCACAAAGCGTAGAGGGTCATTGTCGCCGATTTTTGTGATTTTTGCACAATAAACGTTGGGATCGAAAAATGGCTTTTGGTCCTTGACTTATACTGTTCAAAAAAAGAAACGCATAGTTGCTACTTGCCACATTTGTTTTATTTGTCGAAAAAATTAACAGAAAATCCAATATTTAGATTATTTGTTTGAAATTTGGTATGGACACAGTTGAATGCACACACAGTTCATTTGCATCTTCAAATCAATCAGTCAATCAATACGATTGGGTGCCGAGGCTGTCAAGTCAGTAGGGGGTGTGACTGCCTTGAGCAGCAACAACTGCCCGGCACCTTCTGGGCATGGACTGGATCAGATGCCGGATATCTTGCTGTGGGATGATGTCCCACTCCTCCTGAAGTGCCTGCAATAGATCGCGGTGATTTGCCGGCGCTTCTTCTCGCCTGCGCACACGTCTGTCCAATTCATCCCAGAGGTGTTCTATCGGGTTCATGTCTGGCGACATGGATGGCCAGGGAAGCACCTGGACATGGTGGTCGGTGAGGAACTGGGTGGTGAGTCGTGCTGTGTGCGGGCGAGCGTTGTCCTGCTGGAATATGGCATCCTGGTCAGCCAGAAGAGGAAGGGCGTGTGGGCGCAGAATTTCCTCCACGTATCGCTGGACAGTTATGCGCCCTTGGACGTGCACCAGGGTGCTCCTTCCAGCGGTATTGATCGCCCCCCACACCATGACGCCTCCACCACCATGAACGGGTGCCTCATCCACACAGTTGGGCGCGTAACGTTCGTTTACTCTCCGGTAGACCCTCCTCCGACCATCATGTCGCTGGAGCAGGAAGTAGGACTCGTCGCTGAACCACACGTGTCTCCAGTGATTCCAGACGGTCCAGCGAAGGTGCTGGTTGCCCCACTGCACTCGGTTCTGGCGATGGCGGCGGGTGAGGACAGCTCCTCTGTGAGGTCTGCGAGCTCTCAAACCAGCTTCATGCAGGCGGTTCCGCACGGTCTGGTCCGATAATCGGTGTGGCCCGGGGAGAGCCTGGACAGAAGATGAGGCCGACAGGAAACGATTCCGGAGGTGGCGGAGCCGTATGAAGCGGTCGTGAGCAGCAGTTGTCGCCCTTGGTCTTCCCGCTCGTGGCAAGTCAGCAACGGAGCCAGTGGCTTGAAACCTGACCCACAGTCTACTGATGGTGCTCTGGGACACGTGGAAGTGCCTGGCGATTGCACTTTGACTTTGGCCTGCTTGTAAACGACCCAATGCAATTTGGCGGCCTTCTCTGCTCAATCGGGCCATCTTTCGTCGCTGAATTGTCGTCTGATTTCTTTGTGGCGAACAATCCGCTTTTATGGGTTTTGGAAGACATGGTGAGAGCTCAATATTCCCCGAGTTTCACGAGATTACACTGAAGCATGACGAGTGGTCATGCCAAATGAGCAATTTTGACATTGTAGCCACTGATAACGCATGCGTCACGTGCAGAGCTCACTTGTGGCAATGGACAAAAGGTCGACGACCAGATAAACCTTTTCTGCAGTTTGGTGGATATCCTTGTAGCCATATAACTAAATTAACCAAATATTACAAGCTATGCGTTTCTTTTTTTGAACAGTATATTTTGGGCAGTGTAGATCAAAGTGTCAAAACTCCAAAACACACCTATCAACCATTTTTGGTTAATTTCCATGGGGTTTCCTCGGAAGTTAGGAAAAAAATCATCAATGAAGGCAATTTTTATACTTCTTTTCGTTGTGGTATTGATTGCTTTGGAATCGTTTCTAAATAGATATTCATTAACTTTAAATCGCCATAACTTTCGTTCAAAATACTACTACTAATAATAATAATACGGGTATTTATATGGCGCAGATCATACAATAGTTCTAAGCGCCTTACAATCAATCTTCAATGTAATACTCTTCATTATAGCAACAATTCACATTTAAAAAATCTTCAAATAAATAGAAACACAATCACGTACACAATGCACAGGTCAAATAAAGCGAACGTTATCAGCTACAACCACAAATCATCGCTACACATGATGGGATGACATCGCACGCACACGCACACACACTTACACACATATACCGCACACACGCAGACACACACACTTAAGCACCGATGCATTGCGGTCAAATACGAGCTTCTGCTCGCGAAAGATTTCACACCGATGCTCGATCCTTACGGCGTGTTGCGAAAGCGTGCTTGCGTCTTGTTTAATGCATTACAGTGGCGAGAAATTGGTGTCTGATTCCGTAGCCGAGCGGTTATCGAATTCGCCTGATGCGCGATTGTGTCGAGTTCGAATCGCCATCTGGCCTACCTTTTTTTTTTTTTACTCTTTGTCATTAATTTTGTTTGTTTTTGTTTATTTTCTTCGTGTGCAAAAGAGTACGTTGTATTTGTAATATCAAAATTGATTAAAAAAATTAGTTTTAGGCGAGAATTAGTGGGTTGTTTTTTTAATTGATGGTTAACAAATGATATTACCGTTAACTACATTGTATACGCCCACCCACCCTATGTACCAGTTTTGCCCAAAAGTGGGGGGTGGGCGTTTACTAGGTACTATACCCTTAGCAGGAGCGGGTCCTTAGCTAGAAAAACGATATTTTGGTCATTTGTCATAGACGTGTTCAAAGGATGCGTTATTGCACAAAACTCCCCCCCCCCCCTTCTCTCTCTCTCACACACACACACACACACACACACACACACAGACACACACACGCACATACACCAATCAATCAATCAATCAATGACGCTTATATCGCGCATATTCCGTGGGTACAGTTCTAGGCGCTCTGCAGTGATGCCGTGTGAGATGAAATTTTATACGGCCAGTAGATTGCAGCCATATCGGCGCATATTTACCTTTCACGGCCTTATTCCAAGTCACACGGGTATGGTAGACAATTATTAACTATGCCTAAGCAATTTTGCCAGGAAAGACCCTTTTGTCAATCGTGGGATCTTTAACGTGCACACCCAATGTAGTATACACGGGGGGTGGTTCGGACACCGAAGAGAGTCTGCACACAAAGTTGACTCTGTGAAATAAATTTCCGCCGAACCTGGGATCGAACTTGAGCTGACAGCGGCCAACTGAATACAAATCCAGCGCGCTACCAACTGAGCTATATCCCCGCCCCAACACACACACACACACACACACACACACACTAACACACAAAATCAACCTCTTCAGACATCACTTCCCGCCAAAGATGAAGCTTTGAAGATGAAGACCATTGTTGGAGCAGTCCGCGGTTCAAGCCATCAACAACTGTACGACGAGTCAGGCTTTATTTCACTGTAACCGAGTGCCTAAACACTACGATCACCTCGGGAGGCGAAGTGCAATCAAACAGGATTGAAAATGTTCCATAACAACAGTATTCACCTCCCCCACCTTCTAAATGGAGACAGACAGTATTCTCTAGATTTGAACAGGAACATTTTTTTCCAGAGCACACTCGTTCATTGAACGTTCAGGCCGCTTTGGGCAAACCAGAATCAATGCTCCACAAGCCGGACAACTTTAATTTCTGCACAACTCCTACCCATCCCTCTTCTTTACACCCCCGGTATAGGGGTGTGTATAGGTTTCACTGGATGTGTTTGTTTGTTTGTGTGTTTGTGTTCGCATATAGATCTCAAGAATGAACGGACCGATCGTCACCAAACTTGGTGAACAGGTTCTATACATTCCTGAGACGGTCCTTACAAAAATTGGGACCAGTCAAACACACAATGAAAATCAGTAAATAACAAAATCACTTCCCTTGTGAGTAAGAACAGTCATACCATGTTCCAACTTTTTGCTAAAAATTCGCCCACAATGTGACCTTCAAAGTTAACAAGAAGAGCAAACGCTCGATCGAGTCACTTTCGCAGTTCTGAATATTATATGAGGCATCAGATGGACAGGAAGAAATTGCTATTCACAACACAATGAGTCACGTTCACATAAAATTTGAGCCCGGTCACTTTTATAGTTTCCGAGAAAAGCCCAACGTTAAGTTGTGTGTTGCCGAACAGAAAAGGCTAGTTATCTCCCTTGTTTTTCTGATAACGTTCGTAAAAGGCTACAGATGTAAATACTTTGATGTAAAGAATAATCCTACAAAGTTTCAATCACATCCGATGAACTTTGTCAAAGATATAAAATGTCTAATTTTTCCTTTGACGCTGACCTGTGACCTTGAAAAAGGTCAAAGGTCAACGAAACCATCGTTAAAGTGTAGAGGTCATTGGAGGTCACGACTAAACAAAATATGAGCCCGATCGCTTTGATAGTTTCCGAGAAAAGTCCAACGTTAAGGTGGTGTCTACGGACGGCCGGCCGGCCGGACGGCCGGCCGGACAGACTAACACTGACCGATTACATAGAGTCACTTTTTCTCAAGTGACTCAAAAAGGGGTAACTGAACTTCATGTTTGGATGTCATGGAGTCATGGAGTCCAACATGAAGAAATGTATAAGAACACAAGAATGTATGCATGACAAAGAACAAATGTTTATTTTTGAATGTTTTATGTATGTTATTATTACGGACACAAAAGCTCAGCAATGCAATTTCTCTTTTAGAGATTAATAAAGTTATTTTATTGTATTGTATTGTATTGTATGTCAGTAAATTTTGAAAGCCCTAGATTCATAAACATCTGAAAACTGCTCAACGTCTTTGCATCACGGCACATTAATAAAAGTAAGAGTTAGTAAGACTGGCCTAACTGCTATGGTGAGGCAGTAATAACTCGTTGATGAAGAATTATTTGAATTCTGAATTTCGAACAAACAAATACAGTGTCCTTCCAAACACCCTTTTCAGGCCTCCAAGAATAAAAAAAATAAGCTGGTCTTAAAAAGGAGGAAATCTGCTTAATATCTAGGTAAATGTACAACAGGTTGTGAACAGAAAATCCAAAAATGTAAGGTCTGAAAAGCGGGGAAGTTTGAAAAGGGGGGAAGGGGGGGACCTAAAATGTGACGATCATAACAACCATAATTTATCTAACAAAGTTCATTCTGAAATCTTCTTCAGCGTTTGATTATGGAGAGACTAAATCCTCAGTTCAGATGTGGTCTTAACTCCTTGTCTCCCAGGTACACACAGTCACTATGTACATTGCATCTGTTATCATTCGGCACATATCCGCATCCTGCTTAGACTGTTAGCTTCAGTCGCTTCCTGTAACGTTGATCTAACGCCAGGATTCTAGCCTGTTGATACAGTTTCTACAATTCTGAGTGACCTGCTGCAGCACAGCTGGTCTCGGCTTAAAAAATCTTGGTCAACATAGATGGGGTACAAAGTGTTAAAATAAAGCGTCCTTCCAAAGTTGATGACAGGTCCCCAGAGTATTCACAAAATTATATGGTACTGGAACTGGAAGCCTTGCACGGCGACGAAAAAGATGTCCACGCCTACATGAAGAAGCATCCTTCACGGCTTCAGCGGAAACAGTCGGCTGGGGATGAGGACAGCACCTATGTAAAAAATATAGACAAGAACAAAAATATATGTCAATGGGAAAACAAAGAAACAAGTAGAGAAGGACCTCCCCACCTTTACACAGTGAAAATGAAAAACACATGTGAATGTACTTATGTTTTAAATCTCCCCCCCCCCCCCCCCCCACCCCCCCAATTAAGAGCAATTATCCAAGATATTTTTCAGTCCTCAAAGGAGAATTTCACTGTTCTCACGGAACCCTGAAGAAAACAGAGCTGTGCTAATATATTACATAACTGCAAACATCCCTCAAATTCAATATTGCAAGCCACTATACATTCCTCATAAAGGCACTTCATGCTCACGTGTGAAAACTAACATAAGTTTACAAGTGTGTATCTACTTATAATAATAATAATAATAACGGGCATTTATAAAGCGCCTTATCAGAAGTTCAAAGCGCGTGACAACAATACGTGTATAAAAAATTCATACAATCACTGTCAGATTCAAACAACACATCATGCACATCTCACATCCCCAGACTCTATGCTAAGGCCAAAAAAAATAAGTCTGTTTACGGTATCCCGACCGACCCTATTTTTTTGCGCGACCCTAGACTTTTTTTTGGCATTTGGGGAAAGAAAAAAAAAATCAAAATTTTAAAACAAAGTTTGTTTTTTGGCAAAATAATTTGATGTTTTTTGGAGAAAAAAAAAATCCCGACCTACCGACCCTATTTTTTGGGCCGATGTTACCGTAAACAGACTATTTTTTTGTTTGGCCTAAGGAACTATCCGTAATGTTGTTGGAACAAGTGAGTTTTCAAATTGGACTTAAAAGATGAAATGTATGGAGAGTGACGTAATAGAAAGGGGAGTGAATTCCATAACTGAGGGCCATGATATGAAAACGTGCGGAAGCCATGAGCCTTGCGTTTAAAGCAACCTTGACGGAGAAGTCGAGCATCAGCAGAAGAATGAAGGGTGCGAGAGGGAGTGTAGAGGGAGACCAGTTCCGAAAGATAGGCAGGTGCCGATTCAGAGATGATCTTGTAGCAGAAGCAGGCAGCTTTATACCTAATACGTTGAGACACAGGAAGCCAGTGAAGTTCTTTCATGAGAGGAGTGCTGCAGAGTGTTGTACTTTTTGCAAGGGTTGGAGAGTGGAGTCAGGGCAGCCTATGAGAAGGGATTTGCTGTAATCTAATCTACACAGAATGCAGGATGTAACGAGAGTTTTAGTGGCATCAACAGTCAGAAATGTTCTTGTGGAACCTATTCTTCTAGTTCTAATGTAGTACCTGTTTGTAGTGAACTCACCAGCAGGAGTATTGCATACATAATTACGCATTACTGAATTAAAGTAACTATTTTCAAAGCTTCTCGCTTACCTTGGAATAGTGTCAAGCAGCTTATGTTGTGTCTAGATCAGCAATCAGATCTTCACACTCAGCCTGCACTTGCTGAAAACTGGACATGCCTGTATCTCAATCAAGCTGTTGTTGCGGAGACAACGGAATCATGCTCAAGTCAGGTCCAACTGAAATAAAAGCATATTGTTAGCTGATAAATGATTTGATCAAGCAAAACCATGCGGTATTTTTTTAATAAAATATTTTGTATACCCCGCTAATGCAAAAATAATGTACTTATTTACTATTAGCATTAATTTTAGCTGGTCATTCAAACCAGAGCTTGTTCTAGAACTCCACAAGAACAACAATGGCAGTTGGCAATGGCACTGGCAGAATACAGATCAAAACAATATTAGTATTAGCCTCACCAAGGGTTGACTTCCCATCAAAATGAATGACGGACTGAATCAAACTTCAGAGACATTACAATTTTTCACAACGATTTTTTCAGCAAACAGCCATGTTTTAATACCTGTACAAATGTATCAGTGATATCACTATGAGTATGACAGTGTGGTAAGCTTACCGACGATTCGTTCAGTATAGTCTTTCTATGTAAGTAGTGGTCCAGTGAACGATACCTTCCGCCTGTGGTTCGAGACAGAGATTAAGTTGAAACTTAATTCGAGAAGCCAAACACTGACGAATACTTACGTATTTTGAGCAAAACCCACGCACGTCGACCACAAGTTGATGTCTGCTGGAGTACGTAATCATAACGTAGAGGACAACAGTTTCACTTGGCTGGCTTCGGTTATTCCCACCTGTATCTGTTCCTTGCTGTTCTCCAGGAGACACCATGGTGCAGCAAGCTGAAGGGTGTCCTGTCGTATTTCCTCGAAGTTGTTGTGGGCAACCAGGTCAGGAGCAGGAGGTGGGGGGGCGACTGACCTGCAGCAGAATTCAAATCAATTAGTCAAGTCACTATGACATATCTTTATTGTTATCGCCACACGACGGGCGCTGTGGCGGGGTGGTAAGACGTCGGCCTCGTAATCGGAAGGTCGAGGGTTCGAATCCCGGCTGCGGCCGCCTGGTGGGTTAAGAGTGGAGATTTTTCCGATCTCCCAGGTCAACTTGTGTGCAGACCTGCTAGTGACTTATCCCCCTTCGTGTGTACAGTAGTCCCTTCCATTTCCGGCCCTTTCGTGGGCGTGAACCTACCCGGAGCGGCCAGCTTTCCCATGACTGAGTTTTCCTTCTATAATTGACTCTTAATGGCCGTTAACCTGTCTGACGCGGTCAACGGTCACTGATTTTTGCCCTAAGGTGCCCCTCTTACTCGACAGGAGCGGCCACTTAACGGCCACTTGTCACTTTCGCGGGCGAGCGCCTGTGGTTTGTTTGTTTGTTTATTTGTTGCTTAACGTCCAGCCGACTACGCAGAGCCATATCAGGACGAGGAAGGGGGGGATGAAGGGGGCCACTTGTCAAGCGATTCCTGTTTACAAATGCACTAACCCATTACTTGTGTCCCAGCAGGCTTTAGTAAAACTAAATTAATACCTACTGGAAGATTACCAGTTTCCAGTATGTTAAAATAGGCTTAACCTATCTACTGCTGGACTTACATCAGAACACTAACAGATTAAACTATACATGAATCGCGAGACAAGCGGCAAGAGAAGAGATTTTTGGAAAAAATACAGGTGAATGAGCAAGAAGGCAGAAAAAGGAAAAGAATTCATGAAGAAAAAGAGAGCATGACAGGAAAGAGGAACCAAAAATCCACCTAACAGCAAACTAGAAAGCTCCTGCGGTTCCAAAAACAGGAGGGGCTTTTAATTTCATAACCGCAGTGCCCCACTGCGGGAGCGCCTGTGGTGTGTGTGTGTGTGTGTGTGTGTTGTGTGCACAGACGGCACAGCACGAGCAGACGACATGAATACTTACGCATGCGCAAACTGTAAATACAGACATGCGCATACATGTACATTTACGGCAGTCACTTCCGGATCGATCACAGCTGATGTGAGTTTGAAACACTTGTTTATCTGACACTCAAATACATATATAATAATCCAAACAACACACATAGAAACATACGAAACAATAGCTTAGCCAGGACGATCGAGTTAAACACGCAAATAATTAAGATGTATAAACGAAAGCAAAACTAACAGAGACAATGAATCGGCGGCTCGTGGATGATCGCTTTCTTTTCTTCATGAAAACTTGATCGTGTTTTTTTGGGTTTTTTGGAGGAGGAGGGGGCCTGTAATGAACGGCCACCTGATATTTGCGGTCACCTTTGCAATGACTAATGGGTGACCGGATATGGCAGGTACTACTGTACACGCAACCACAAGACCAAGTGCGCACGGAAAAGATCCTGTAATCCATGTCAGAGTTCGGTGGGTTATGGAAACACGAAAATACCCAGCATGCTTCCTCCGAAAGCGGCGTGTGGCTGCCTAAATGGCGGGGTAAAAACGGTCATACACGTAAAAACACGAGTGTACATGGGAGTTTCAGCCCACGAACGCAGAAGAAGAAGTTATCGCCACACCAACCCTAAATTTTTCCTACCATACTGTATTTGTTATCCGAGAGAGAAAAAATCCATGTTGCAGACTCAACTGGAAAAATTCCCTTCTCCATCATCTAGTGGACAGAGCTCACATGATTTCAAACAAATCTTTTTTTAAAGTCACATACTTTGTGCGACAGTGTTAGTTTACTATAACTGTAATTTATAAATAGCAAATTAAAAAATATCACTTATCAGATAATCAGCTAAATGCCTGGCAGATGACCCTCATTCAAAGTGAGTCGTGGCTAAACCATGAAACTAGAAAAACAGGTTATACCACAATATAAATCTCACACTGACAGCGGACAAAAACTGAGAAAACACCCAGTATACATACTGTACCGGTACTCACAAAAGAGTTACAAGTAGCATATTATCACTATCAGTATCACTAATAGCATACTATACTGGGCAAATAACAGCAATTTTTACTCACTGGGGGCTTCCTGGCTGGAGTCTTTGGTGTTTCTACTGACTTCTGTAGCACATGGTTGGTTGGCAGACTTCCTGGAATGAGTGCTCGCTTGCCTGTAGGCCCAGCAAAAAAACATGCAAAGAAAATGTTCAAAATGCTGAGTCGAAATTATAAGTTAAATTAACTAAACAGACCTATACATTTAGATCTATTGAAATAGAAACAAGAATTAGTAAAACACACTACTGCAAATCTGTCAAGAATGAACAAGACTGACTCAGTGACCGAGTAAAACAACAAAAGAAATCTAAGTTCTAACCCAGAAGTTTACTAGAATATATATTCAAAAACACATTATCACAAGAACAAAGAGTGGTTTTTTCCCCATTACCTAATAATTATAGCTCAGAATTACGCCTTTGTCAATGTATGATTCAGAATACGATTGTGTTATTTTTTGTCTGCGAGCTGTAAAAGTACTAGTTACTACAAGTACTAAGCCTCATACTGATTGATTGATACTACTAGAGCTTCGTCACTTGAAGCATTACAAGCAAAACAACACAGCACAGACAATCAGATGAAAGCTTATTTTCGCTATATTACTAGTTTTTTTACGTACCGTATTTGAAGCATGTTTCTTTGAAATGTCGGGAACATCCTCGCATTCTTCGGGTTGAAAAGCTTGTCAGCACGGTTGATTTTGTGGAAGAGCAGCTCTCCATTCGGCATCCGCTTTTCCGTTTGGTATACCATGGAAAGTTATAAGCGTTGAAGATCTTAGTGAGCTCACGCTGCATCCAGGCATACAACAATTTGCACCGGGCATCTTGAAATCATGGTTCACTTCTCTGGCATCATCGAAAAATGGCGAAACGGAAGTGACTTTTTTCGGAATGCAGCTTTCTTCCGGTTGTCAGCACTTACCGCGAGCGCAGCGAGTTGGCGATCTATTGATCCAGTCAATACACAACTATGCGCCGGCATAGACCACTGATCTAACAAGAAAAATGTTCATTCAAAATGAACAGCGTCAATGCAATGTCCACCAAAGATTTTTTTTGGGAAGTGTTAAGGGTCAAACGTTAATGAATTGCATGTTGTGCTGGATATATATAAATTGTTTATTTCAGTCAATGCTTGCCATAATTGATCAAACAGCCACAAGAAAAAAAAACTTTTTAATTAAAAAATAGAGCTTGTTTGAAACAGGTAGAAAGGAAGAGTTGATATTGCAATATCTGTACGTGGGAATGTGGTGAAAAAGAGTGCTAAAAGTAGTAAGTCAGTCTCAGATCCATTTCAAATATTTATTGCAGAAAAACAAAATACAAATTACAAAAAAACACAGAACCATTACCAGGTGTCATAGTAATGTTTGAAAACAATAGTTTTAATTTTACACTGTAAATACAGGAATCAGAATTAAACACCTCAAACTGATTGGCACATGCATAATGAATCACCTGGAATTGCAACAGGGAGATACTGAAGTAATTGGAAACAAACATCTGAAATTGACAGAGAAACAATTGAAAATATAGTACCAGTTGACATGAGCGTACAATATTTTAATGGAAGTGCAATTTTAGCACGAAGCATCCCGGCAGGAGGATGCACTAACAATTACATAGTGCCACAAAATGTGTACGGACATTTCACAACAACCGTGCATTATTAGCACAGAACACATACATGGGGGCGCACAAAACATTATTGTGACAATAATTTACACGAAACATTTCACAGTACATTTTTATGCATGGTGCATCTACTACAGGAGGGTGCTCCAACAATGATGCATAGTGCCAACATTTAGCGCAAACTTTTGACAAAAGTGCATTATTACCACAAAGCGCATACAGCGATTATATAGTAGCAAGTTGCACTAAACATTTGAACAAAATGCATTTTGTTCAAATGTTAACAGCACAGCACCAAGTTTTGCATAAGTGCACAACAGCACTGACCATTTCACAAAAGTGCATATAACAGCTGTGACAATTTTACAAAAGTGCATTGACCATTTCAGGCAGATGGCTAACATGCAGATTTCGCTTTGTCTGTCTTTCTTTGAAAAGTAGGCATGTTCAAGATCGATGAAGTCATGAGCAATTGGGTTAGATGACAGAAAAGATTCAAAAACGTCAGATTCAGTTAGATGACAGAAAAGATTCAAAAACGTCAGATTCAGTGTTTTGGGCACTGTTGAACAGGAACATTCTCTCCTGTTCAACAAATGTGGGTTCAATTCAAAAGCAACATTGTCACAGATAGGCTAGTGTTACATTTCTGTAAGTTTCAAAAACATCTTCCATGTGTTGGTTACTGTTGAACAGAGGCATATTTTCCTGTTCAAAAAAGTCTGACACAAATTTTCGTAGTTGTGGGTTAAGGTTCGATCTATACCGTCATTCAAACGAGTCGTAGAACCGTCATTGTCACAGACAGTGTTACATTTCTGTTTTACATTCAAACGAGTCGTAGAAGTAGTAGTACATTTGCGTTTGGTTGTTTTTATATTTAGTCAAGTTTTGACTAAATATTTTAACATCGAGGGGGAATCGAAACGAGGGTCGTGGTGTATGTGCGTGCGTGTATGTGTGTGTGCGTGTGCGTGTGTGTGTGTGTGTGTGTGTGTGTGTGTGTGTGTGTGTAGAGCGATTCAGACTAAACTACTGGACCGATCTTTATGAAATTTGACATGAGAGTTTCTGAATATGAAATCCCCGAACGTTTTTTTCATTTTTTTGATAAATGTCTTTGATGACGTCATATCCGGCTTTTCGTGAAAGTTGAGGCGGCACTGTCACGCTCTCATTTTTCAACCAAATTGGTTGAAATTTTGGTCAAGTACTCTTCGACGAAGCCCGGGGTTCGGTATTGCATTTCAGCTTGGTGGCTTAAAAATTGATTAATGACTTTGGTCATTAAAAATCTGAAAATTGTAAAAAAAAAATAAAAATTTATAAAACGATCCAAATTTACGTTTATCTTATTCTCCATCATTTGCTGATTCCAAAAACATATAAATATGTTATATTCGGATTAAAAACAAGCTCTGAAAATTAAATATATAAAAATTATTATCAAATTTTTTTTTCGAAATCAATTTAAAAACACTTTCATCTTATTCCTTGTCGGTTCCTGATTCCAAAAATATATAGATATGATATGTTTGGATTAAAAACACGCTCAGAAAGTTAAAACGAAGAGAGGTACAGAAAAGCGTGCTATCCTTCTCAGCGCAACGAATACCCCGCTCTTCTTGTCAATTCCACGTGCACTGCCTTTGCCACGGGCGGTGGAGTGACGATGCTACGAGTATACGGTCTTGCTGCGTTGCGTTGTGTTCACTTTCATTCTGTGAGTTCGACAGCTACTTGACTAAATATTGTATTTTCGCCTTACGCGACTTGTTTCTTTTAGATTCCTGTCACTCATACCAGCAGTATTGATTGAGGTACATAAATCTGTTGATGTACAGGGATGACTTGTTTGTAATGAATCCTTGTTTCCTCCACATTGAGTTTGCATTGCAGTTGGACAGAAATGAACAGGTGTTAATTGATAAACACATTGATAATGGCTTTTGAGAAAATCAATCAATTCTGCAAAGGAATTAACTTGATGACATCAAAACTGCAGCGCCATTTGAAGAATGGTTACCATTTCTGTTTCTTTGATGGGAATCAAACAAATAAAAACTTTGACTATCCAAGTTACCATGAATGCTCATTTTCTTTCCAAGCACCTAGCCAATGGAACACACTACCTCTCCCCCTCCGTCAACAACAGTCCCTCGAATCATTCAAATCTGCACTCAAGACATTCCTTTTTTCCAAATAATCCATGCATTCTACACTGCCCACCCCATCCCACCCTGAATAACTGTACATATTTTAATGGTTGATGGTGTGTGTGTGTGCTAGTGACTTTAAGTCTCCGTGTGTGTGAATGAGTGTATGTGCGCCTTGAGTCGCCTGTTGGTGAGATATGTGCGCGTTATAAATATTCGTATTATTATTATTATTAGTTGACCGTCCTGAAAAGTAGCAAGGATATAATTTGAGACGATAAACGCCTGATGCAATACATCCTCAAGGTCAGTCAACTCAAAACCTTCATCATTCGCAACATCAGTAGGCAACACAGCGGGATTCGTATGTCCAGAAATCATGTCGAAAAAATATTCCATTTTAAAAGCATGTCCAACCACAGTTGTTGGCAAGTGTTCGTGTCCGAGGTAGCCTTCAGTGTGTGTATATGTATTCATGTGACAGAGAGCGTGACCTCATTCTTCAATCCTCTCTCTCTCTTCTTTCTCATTCGAACGCACACACGCAAGAACGTAGCCTACGCACGCATGCACGCGCGCACACACACACACACACACACACACACCCCGCTGACGCACAAACCACGCACTCACACACTGACTGTCGGCAAGCATCTCTTTTTGTTACATTTAGTCAAGTTTTGACTAAATGTTTTAACGTAGAGGGGGGAATCGAGACGAGGGTCGTGGTGTATGTGCGTGTGTGTGTGTGTGTGTGTGTCAGTGTCTGTCTGTGTGTGTGTGTGTGATTCAGACTAAACTACTGGACCGATCTTTATGAAATTTGACATGAGAGTTCCTGGGTATGATATCCCCATACTTTATTCATTTTTTTGATAAATGTCTTTGATGACGTCATATCCGGCTTTTCGTGAAAGTTGAGGCGGCACTGTCACGCCCTCATTTTTCAACCAAATTGGTTGAAATTTTGATCAAGTAATGTTCGACGAAGCCCGGACTTCGGTATTGCATTTCAGCTTGGTGGCTTAAAAATTAATTAATGACTTTGGTCATTAAAAATCTGAAAATTGTAAAAAAAATATTTTTTTTTAAAAACGATCCAAATTTACATTCATCTTATTCTCCATCATTTGCTGATTCCAAAAACATATAAATATGTTATATTTGGATTAAAAACAAGCTCTGAAAATTAAATATATAAAAATTAATATGAAAATTACATTTTCGAAATCAATTTAAAAACACTTTCATCTTATTCCTTGTCGGTTCCTGATTCCAAAAACATATAGATATGATATGTTTGGATTAAAAACACGCTCAGAAAGTTAAAACAAAGAGAGGTACAGAAAAGCGTGCTATCCTTCTGAGCGCAACTGCTACCCCGCTCTTCTTGTCAATTTCACTGTCTTTGCCGTGAGCGGGTGACTGACGATGCTACGAGAATGCGGTCTTGCTGCGTTGCATTGCGTTCAGTTTCATTCTGTGAGTTCGACAGCTACTTGAGCTAATTAATGTTGTATTTTCGCCTTACGCGACTTGTTTTCTTTACCTTTGTTTATTGTGTTTTCGATATTTGTGTTTATTTTTTGCTTGACTTATCTGTTTTATTTTAATGTTTGCTATCCACATCGTGTGATAAATGTTTCTTCTCAGTCTCTGAGTCAGTTTAGTTTCTGCACGCCGCTTTGGTACTCCTTGTTTTTTTAACTGGTGTATTGTGCGCGATTTGCGGATTTATTTTTACATTTAGTCAAGTTTTGACTAAATGTTTTAACGTAGAGGGGGAATCGAGACGAGGGTCGTGGTGTATGTGCGTGCGTGCGTGTGTGTGTGTGTGTGTGTGTGTGTGTGTGTGTATGTGTGTGTGTGTGTGTCTGTCTCTGTGTGTGTGTAGAGTGATTCAGACTAAACTACTGGACCGATCTTTATGAAATTTGACATGAGAGTTCCTGGGTATTTAAATCCCCATACGTTTTCTTTCATTTTTTTGATAAATGTCTTTTATGACGTCATATCCGGCTTTTCGTGAAAGTTGAGGCGGCACTGTCACGCTCTCATTTTTCAACCAAATTGGTTGAAATTTTGGTCAAGTAATCTTCGACGAAGCCCGGACTTCGGTATTGCATTTCAGCTTGGTGGCTTAAAAATTGATTAATGACTTTGGTCATTAAAAATCTGAAAATTGTAAAAAAAAAAAAAAAAATTTATAAAACGATCCAAATTTACGTTCATGTTATTTTCCATCATTTTCTGATTCCAAAAACATATAAATATGTTATATTTGGATTAAAATCAAGCTCTGAAAATTAAATATATAAAAATTATTATCAAAATCAAATTGTCGAAATCAATTTAAAAACACTTTCATCTTATTCCTTGTCGGTTCCTGATTCCAAAAACATATAGATATGATATGTTTGGATTAAAATCACGCTCAGAAACTTAAAACAAAGAGAGGTACAGAAAAGCGTGCTATCCTTCTTAGCGCAACTTCTACCCCGCTCTTCTTGTCAATTTCACTGCCTTTGCCATGAGAGGTGGACTGACGATGCTACGAGTATACGGTCTTGCTGAAAAATGGCATTGCGTTCATTCTGTGAGTTCGACAGCTACTTGACTAAATGTTGTATTTTCGCCTTACGCGACTTGTTATTCCTTTCATATGCTGTTGAAGTGTTGTGGGTGTTATTGTCTGTATATGCTATGTTGCGTCTGTGTATGCCTACAAGAATTTGCATTCGCTCTCTGCCAGTACAAGTCCAAACTTTAGTGGGTGTAATGTGCCTGTGGTCTGCTGGCAGTCGAGCACAGATAGTTTTCAAACATTCCTCCAGTGAGCCGACGCGCGCTGCGACCTGAGTAAAGCGCTTCTTTGGTCTCTGGCAACGTTGAACTGCGCTGATATGCCCAGCGACGTGCGGACAAAGTCATCGCTGTATTCACCCTCTCTGGATAACTTGCACATGTCAAAACAGTTGCAGAAACACAAATCTCAAAACTGTTAGGCTTTTTCTCTTTTTTTCACTTTTGGCAGCGTTCACCCTAAATGTGCTGCCTAAAACGGACTCGTTTCTGTTCACAGCCAAAGCTTTCACACAAAAATTGCTATGACAGCTAAGGCCGCATTTGTTACATTTTAGCAGTGTTGACCCCAAGTTTCTACTTCAAACAAAAAATCAATAGCAAAATCTCAAAGTATGTGCGAGTCCCCTAAAATATGGACCACCTTCAACAAATCGAAGAAAAAGAAGCTAAAGGCTTTTTTTATTAATTCATTAAGAAGCTTGCTGGAAATAACCTATTACTAGCCCTCGAGATCAGTTTAAAAAAAAAATAACAACAAGTCTTCTTTTCGTGCAAGTTGATAATTTTACTTATTTTCACTCTGTTTTTGATAAGCTTCTTTAGTTTCCTGGTGTTCTTCAAATAATGCTCTCATCAACCCGAAACAGATCAATCTAAAGCATATTTGAATTAGTCTGACTTGTACACTAAGTTGTATCATGCTATTTTGAAGTATAGGGGGCTTTTTTTTTTACAGTGATTCGTGAAGGCCGCTTCACTGGTCCATATTAGGCGCCCAGGCTCCTAATATGTACCATTTGTGATTTTGTATGTATTTAATTTTTGCTGAATGTCTATCAAAGCTATTTCACTCTAATTAGGCCTAACGGCCAACCTAAGAGAGAAGGACTACCAAACACAAAATAAAACTTCTTCGCAAGAAAACAAGCTAGTTATCAGCATGAAACAAAAAGTGGTCCATATTAGGAGCCCTTCCTAACTGTCTGTGTCTGCGTCGAAGATGTTACCGTGAATGTGTTTTTAAAAGACATTAATTTTGTCAGGGCGGCATTCAAACCACACGCACCAGACACGAACCGACGAACAAAATACTTCTGACAACAACTTAAATGTAAAATCAACAAGAGTACTGTAGCAGGGACCTGTATTAATATAGGTCTATGAGTGTAGTAAGATTCCAAATTGTATTCAGACCAAAACAACAATCATAAAACATACATGGGATTTTTCATATATATGTGTGTGTGTGTGTGTGTGTGTGTGTGTGTGTGTGTGTGTGTGTGTGTGTGTGTGTGTGTGTGTGTGTGTGTGTGTGTGTGTGTGTGTGTGTGATGATGATAACTAGTTTTAACGTCCTCTTAGAACTGCAACTGGCTTTAGGACAGGTAGAGTTAATATGCTTTATGTGGGGACAAGACACTGAACAAACATGCAACCAGAGAACACATATGGTCGTGTTATAATCATATCTGGAAGTCTGTTGCGATGTTTCAAAATGGGGATGGAAGTGAAGATTGTGTACGCGGAATATGGTTGGACTGGAGCGGTTTTGTAGGCTTATTTTTTTGTTTTTTTATGTGGAATATTGTTATATTTGTGGCTGAATAGGTAAGTAAATACATAACTGGAAAAATAATACAATGAAGAAGAAAAAGCTCGGCGTGAGAGAGTATTGAGGGGTGGCCGGAAGGAGGAACAGAGATCAGGGTTTTTAAAACAGATATCCTATTTCAGCCTTATATCATTGAGAGACACAGGGTGTATGCTAGCTTCCATTGAAGCGTGCAATGTTTATCTAAAAAAAACAAACTCATGGGGTTTCAGTTTGTGTTCGTTGACAAGGGTGTGTAGCACAGGAGCTCCTGTGGTGTGTAGGTTGCGGAAGTCTTGTTGGAGTGATTGGCAGCGGTCAAAGAGGTGTAAAAAAGATATAAACTTTTCACATTCACAGAGACGGGGAAAGCACTTGTGAGCGCATCCATCCGTGCGATTGCTGCGACGTAATTTAAAGGAGGGAGGTGGGGAGTGAAGGCCTGTTTTGTTTTGTTTGTCGGGGCAGAATAAGCCAACCATGAGCATTGCCTTCTATTTTTAATTCTGTTTCCCAGTGACGCCAGATAACTTTGGCCATTTTGTGTTTTGCTCCCGTCTTAGTTAATTTTATGTCATGAAATGCTGCTTGATCTGTAACAGCCTCTTTTGCTTCTCTGTCAGCCATATCACTGCCTCTGATCCATGTGTGAATGATTGATTGATTTGTTTTTTGGGAGATCAAAGATGAGTTAGAGTGCAGCCATTTCGGCTCTTTAGTTTTAGATTCGATTTGTGTGTGTGTGTGTGTGTGTGTGTGTGTGTGTGTGTGTGTGTGTGTGTGTGTGTGTGTGTGTGTGTGTGTAGAAGCAGGAAAATATAGCACAATAATAGCATACTAAAGAAGGGGAAGCGGGAAAACGAAAAGGAGGGTAAAAACCACGCACTTCTTTACTCAAACTTCATAAAACCGACTGTAAAACTAACACCGGCTATTCTCCTTTCTCAATCATTATCAAAATCGATCCTAAAACAAAACAAGTCGCGTATGGCGAAAATACAACATTTAGTCAAGCTGTCGAACTCACAGAATGAAACTGAACGCAATGCAATTTTTCAGCAAGACCGTATATTCGTAGCATCGTACGTCGTCAGTCCACCGCTCGTGGCAAAGGCAGTGGAATTGACAAGAAGAGCGGGGTAGTAGTTGCGCTAAGAAGGATAGCACGCTTTTCTGCACCTCTCTTCGTTTTAACTTTCTGAGCGTGTTTTTAATCCACACATATCATATGTCTATATTTTTGGAATCAGGAACCGACAAGGAATAAGATGAAAGATGATTTAAAAAATGTAATTTTGATCATAATTTTTATATTTTTAATTTTCAGAGCTTGTTTTTAATCCAAATATAACATATTTATATATGTTTTTTTGAATCAGACAATGATGAAGAATAAGATGAACGTAAATTTGGATCGTTTTATAAAACAATTATTTTTTTTACAATTTTCAGATTTTTAATGGCCAAAGTCAATAATTAATTTTCAAGCCACCAAGCTGAAATGCAATACCGAAGGCCGGCCTTTGTCGAAGATTGCTTGACTAAAATTTCAATTAATTTGATTGAAAAATGAGGGTGTGACAGTGCCGCCTCAACTTTTACAAAAAGCCGGATATGACGTCATCAAAGGTATTTATCGAAAAAAACAAAACGTCCGGGGATATCATACCCAGGAACTCTCATGTAAAATTTCATAAAGATCGGTTCAGTAGTTTGGTCTGAATCGCTCTACACACACACATGCACACGCACACAGCAACAACTTGCTGAATTTGTATACAACTGCATGATTATACGCAATAATGACATAACTACAGCTACATAACAATGTTGTAATCACTGCTCCATGGACGATATTTCTTCTTGTCTTTACAAATATCCACTTCGTGTCTGATAAACCCTTTACTGTGTTTTTATGACAATTAAATGAGTTCTGAGTTCTGAGTTCACACACACACACACACACACACACACACACACCACGACACTCGTCTCGATTCCCCCTCTATGTTAAAACATTTAGTCAAAACTTGACTAAATGTAAAGAGACAGTATGTATTGCATCTAAACACGAGCTAAGTAAAACATTATCAGAAAAGGTAGAGCAAGAGAAATCCCTAAACTCAAATTCGAGTCACTGCAGTTCGTACTATACAAGTTGAGAAAGTTGCAAGTCCAGTCAGTAGCCACCATCTCGGACGGATGTTTCGGGGAGGGGGGGGGGGGGGGGGGGAGTAGAACAAAGGCCTATCTGTGGTCCGTTGCCGCTTCGAATTCCTTACAGGTCCCACACACATGGGAAAACGATTAACTCGGCCAGTACCCCAGCAAAAGTGGAAAGGAATATAGAAGAAAACTAAAATCTGACCGCGCTAAATAGTCAGCTGAGAATGACCTACTTTCTCTGCTCAACGCACGGGCAATGCAGTCTCTCGTGTACACTGTACTGTGACAAGGCTCATAATTATAGAGAAAATAAGAGATACCCCCAAAAATGTTTGTGCACTGCACTTTTTTTTCACATTTATAAACTGATGATCAGTGTGTGTGTGTTCAGTTGTGTGTGCGTGTGTGTGTGTCAGTTCAAGGGGTGTGTATGTGTGTCACTGTGTACCTCTGTGTGTGTGTGTGTGTGTGTGTGACGGTCAGTCAGTGTCAGTCACAGTGTGTGTGTGTGTGTGTGTGTGTGTGTGTGTGTGTGTGTGTGTGCATGTCGTCACACACACACACACACACACACACACACACACACACTGTGACTGACATGTGTGCATGTGTGTGTGCCGTGTGCAGTGACAGTGTGAATGTGTGTGACGGTGTGTGTGTGTATGATGTATGTGCAGTGTGTGTGTGACGGTGTGTGTGCGTGTGTGTGTGTGTGTGTGTGTGTGTGTGTGTGTGTGTGTGTGTGACCGTGCTGAGAGAGAAACTAGAGAACAAGAACAAGAACAAGAACAAGAACAATTCTTTATTTTACGAGGGTAATAGAGTAAGCAGTGATCTGCTTTTTTACATCTGGCCCTCGCCCTAAAGAGGGACTAGTCTAAAATTGCTAAAGAATAAGCAAGTAAAGAAAACAAACTACTGCTACATGATTATAATAGAAATGAAAGTAAGAACATATCATCAATTTACATACAATACATTGCTTAAATGAAAAATGCAGAGAGAGGGAGCCGATAATCGTCTGATTCTGCAGGTTCGGCACCAGGCTGATGAAAACGCAGAATAATCCATCAAAACAACACTCTAACATCAAGTTTTAGAAACCAGAAAAACTTATCGTAACTCCACAGGTTTCGTGGTGTTTTGCGCACTGCTGAAACGCGTTTAACACGACGTGAATCGCCGTGCGTTAATGTAGCGAAAACGTCCAAAACGCAGACACCAAAACTCGATGTTTTACTGTGTTTTGCACCGCGCTAAAATCCCAGGGATTTTATTGCGTTACGGCAGTTTTTCTAACTTGATGTGAATCGCACAGGTATAATGCCACAAAATTCAGTTGATTAACTTCATGTTTCATGTTATATGCCACGTTATAGTGCCAAAACGTGACTTTTCGCCCAGTGATAATTATTGTAATGGGGATTTGGTATTGTTGTAGGAATCAGCTTTCCACAAAATAATGTCGTGGAAAAATCTAGGCAAAGCATAATAAAAATATTATATGAACAGAAAAGATAACTGAAATCTATATGAACACCCATAACAAAACGATAAAAACATTTAAAAAATTCAGATTAAACAAAAAAATGTAAACTAAAGTAACTTTGAAACTAATTATCTACTCAAAATAAAGGCTGATGTTAATGGTTACATAAAATTTGTTCTCAGCATATTTTCATTTTATTTTATTTTGCTTTGGAAGAAAATCTCTATGAAAGTTCAATTTCAGGGGAGACAGTTACCTTGACTGAAAAGAGCAATTTATTGAAGTTATTTCCCTTGTCTGTCAGACAATCTCCAACTTCCTGTTGGCAAGAAGTCTGTCAAATCCACATTGTATCGGCGTTTTTTTGCTTTTTCTTCATATTGACTTGTATTTTTGACTTGCTTATTGGATGCAAGGTAATCTTATCCTTCTCTCTGAAATGAAGATTGACTTCTTTCAAGAATAGGTAAGTTGATCAACTGAAGGAAAGATTTGGGAATTTGAATTTTTGATAGCTCGCGGCTTCGGCTTCCGAGTTTGATGGCAGAGAGAATTTCTCACACTTTCGATTTTTTTTTTTCGCCTAGAAGAACACTGTTCTATTCATTCATGTTTGTTTTGTCTGAAAGATGGATGAATGAACTAACTTTTCCAAAAACATAAAGTTGATTGATGCAGTGGTTTGTTTTTAAGGAGTTGTGGAAGAGTGAAAATACCATCCGAATCCCGATTCGCGGGTCGCTCACGGCACCATAAAAACTTTTCGTTTATCATTTTATGTCTCATTGTCTGTTTCTTGGTGAACTTTGGTTGGTTCCTAATCTGGTCGAGTCATTGCGGCAGCAGTTGTCAGGAGCTTTAGTAGTAATACTAATAGGCTCTTCATATATCTGTTTTTTTTTTATTTGTATCTTTTTATTTTTCCACAGATGTTCAACTTTCAGTTCCGCATACTGACATAGACTCATAGTCATAGTGGAATATTCTGTGTCTGAGTCTCGGAAAAGAGAAAAATTACCCTTGTTCCCGAGGCATGCATAGACTAGAGAGGCAGGCAGAGGCTGTGTCAGCGTGTGCAGTGATAAAGTTGAAAAACAGATTTTTTTTAAATAAAAATAAAAAATACATCACAGAGAAAATAAATATACTAATTTAGTGAAATTGAGATGCTTATATTTAATAATTAATATTCCAGTTTTGATGTTTGCGTGTTACTGTTACTGTTAGGTTTGGGAATCAATGTGATCCTATTTAACTTCCAAGTATTTATTTTTTCAGAAAGCTTTGACTTGAGTATGACGGTGCTCACTGCTTGTTTGAACTGAAGGTGAAGAAAGCTGAGATGGACAGTGACCTTAACACCGCCACCGATGCCAGTAACGCAGACTGTCGTTCCGTCCCGGCAAGGTGAAGATGAACAGGTATGGCTCGATAGTGCGTCTTTTTGTTCTGTGACTTTGGCTTATTTTGTGTTTTATTCTTTTAGTTATAACCAGATGTGTCAAACAAATTCAGCTGATCTCTTTTACTGTTTTAGTGAAACAAATGTATTGTTTCCAGCAAAGGGAAAAAAAATCGGGTGGGGGCGGTTGGTCGATTTTATTTTTATATTTAAATTTTTATTTTATTTTAATAGTTTTATTGATGTTTGTTTTTAATTAACACAGGCATCTCATTGATGAGAAAGTGTGAACTGTGTCCGCGGGATGCCAGAGAAGAGTAACTTTTCATCCAAAGTCTGCAAAATTGAATTTAAAATTTAACCTTTTTGATGAATATTTTTGAATGAATACAAAAAGTTCTAGTGTTTGGAGGAAAAGTTAAGGTCAGTTCAACTTTAAACAAGGATTTTTAGTGTGTGTTTGTTCTTCTGTCTAAAAAAAAAAAAAAAAAAAATCTGCTTGAAGTAAATAAAATACACACACAAATTTTCATCTCCAACTGCTGAGTCCCTACATCTTTTTACCCCATCAAATGCCACTCTGTATGCCCCTTTAAAAATTGATTGCAATATATATATTCCTCATCTTCTCCTGAATTCAAAAATATAGAGATGTCACGTTTACTTTGAACATTTGCTCAGATTGTTTTTTAGTGCTGATGGTTTCTTTTCAGGCCGACAGATTGTCTAAAATATGTATTGCTTCATGTAAATGACTTTTTGTTCTTCTTTTCTTCCATTCAGCGGACACAAGACTACGAGCAGAGCAGAGCGGCAAGATAAACATCAGTTCTTGCTGCTGGAGAAGGTTCTACAGGAGCAGATGGACCTGATGCGACTAATTTAGTAATTGGTCGCCAAAGAATCATGGTGGAGCCAGAGCCTGTGCTACTGTTCGATGGAGTCATCTTTTTACTGTTGAGTGTGGAAGATGTTGAAGGCACATGATGGATCTGTCGAAGGAGTGATCACTGGTAGGTGGCTTTGAATGCTATTGTTGAAGCAGACCAGTCATGCCTGTGCTATTTTCCCCAGATAACTGTAGCAAGATCTTGTGAGAGTGACATGTTATTGTTAGGCTTTAAATGTTACCTTGCGTGTGTGCTTTTTGGAGGATGCCAGATGTCATCACGGTTCACGGGTGTATCTTAACTGTTCATCAGTTCTCAGTCATGACCAGTTTCCCATTATCCTGGGAATTCATGCAAGGTTTATGCGTATTGGTCACATTTGTGAATTTAACCAACACATTTTGATGATAAAACTATGCTTATGGGTACGCACAATGATGGGCCTCTTTTTCTCATGTGGGGTGCGGAAAATGCATGCACCACTTTGTTTTCTGTGATCATTGCATCTGTGAGAAATAATGCAAATATTGCTCTGTGGCCAGAGCTGCCATCTGCTAGGTTTTCAGGGATGTAACAGAAATTGCTACGCTGTTTCCTCAAGTTCAAAATTGCAAGTGCTACACTCAAGCAAATAATCACAAACATGCAACAGTGCCTTCTTGTGAGTTCTGATTCTCACTTTGTGTAGGCATCGGATTATGGGTCAGAAAAAAATTGTCCACACTGAATAGTATCACGGTTGACGCTCTCTTCTAACTATGTTTGTGCTTTCCAAATGAAGATTTGTGAGATAGTATTGAATGATTGATGCAGGTCACCTGAGGTGTGTGATTACATTTTATGACAATGCTACACTCAATCACCATTTGCTCTTCTGAAAACTTTTTTTTTTAAAGCAAGTGCGATTATTGATTTTTTGTTCCAGGTGACAGTATGATGCTTCCAGATTGAATTGTTTGTATGTGAAGAAGAGCTGTCTGAATATTTGATTTTTGGAATTCAGTTGGCTTGTTTTGTTTGTTTCAGATCCATGACCATGAGCTCGGTGTGGTTGGTGGACATGAACTAAAGACGACTACTGATGCTGTGATGACGAAGGTGTTCCATAGGCTACACGGTTGCTGACAGGGGGCTCTGGGGGAGGGCAGGGAAAGAGACCATGGTGTACGCTGCGACTAAAAGCCATCGACAGTGAGTTGTTTTTCATAATTTGTAAAATCATCCTGGTCCTTTTAGGAAGAAGATAAAATCCATGTCTACAAAACAACAAGATATTTCTGTCTCAAATTTTGTTCTTTGGAATCAATTTTAAATTTGCCATGTTTCACATGTGAATGATAGTTGTCAAAGCTTTTACGCTTAACATTAAATTGCTAGAAGCCAAGTTCCTGAGCTCATTTGTCAGTGTCATGGATTTTCGACTACATACGAAATAAGGATGTTAGCAAACGGTATGATGTCGTCACATATGCGTCTGCACGTCACAGTACATGTATTATGAATTTCCGAAGGCCCCCAAAGAAAAAGTCATAGTAAAGGTAACTTTAACCACTTGACTGCCTTATGACGGGTATACCAGTCATGCGCTTGTGCAGCCGCAGCGCCTTAGGACGGGTAAACCCGTCTTCTCCGTTCCGGGATTTTCCAGAAATGCTACGTCACTGCTGACACACAAATAGCAGCCAATGGCTTGGTAGGATACCTCATTCTCATGAATAAACATAAATGGTGACGCGGTTTTGCGTTTGAAGGCTATTTTCGGCCTTGTCGACAGGGTATGGGAGAGAAATCTCGACTCGTCAAAATGGCTAACGGTGACTGTCGACCGGGCCCTAGTAGGGAAAAACAAAGCCGGACTGACGCTACAGGCGGTGCAAATGATTATGGATACTGACAGGGGAAGGGGGAGATCTTCTTTCGGACAATTCGTTGGAAACAGGTAGATGACAGTGATTATAATCCTTTCTTGGAGCGAGCAAAACAGCCACCTGTGTTTGATCCACAGGCACCGGAAGATGCGCCGGGCTGATTTTTCAAAAGTTCATATTTAAACATCATTATAAGCCAAACTAATTATCATTTCCATGATTAGACACTAAAAACAGATTCTTGGTTCAATTTCCTTTAAAAACAACATAGGTTTTACTTACCTACCTACTGCCAGTTTGAAGCTAGATTTTTTGTGTGAATTATTACACCCCAAACTCCAATATTCCCTGGCAGTCAGGAATGCACATACCCAAGTTTTGATTGGCAGCGAAAGGGTTAAAACAAATATTAGGGTAGGTATTTTTTTTTACTTCTCTTCTACAAGGATTACAATGTGTTGTAATTTCCTAACTCAAGTATAGTTGGTGTGTTGTAAAAGCGTATGGTGTGTATGCAAGTTTGTGTGTCTGTATGATTTTTAGCAAGTTTACAGGCGTCAGGAAATAAACTTGAGACTTTTCTCAAATCAGTGATAGTTGTTTGATGATCTAAGTTCATGTTATTTTTTGTTTTGTCATGCAGAGGCTGTTCCGTGAAGCTGTACGGGTGCCACAGGTCAAGACCTTGAAGACGGCCGTTCAAGACTGGTTTTTGGAAGCCTGTGATAAAAGAAAGAGACAACAGGCCATGGAAGAGCCTTCATGATTTGGTTTGCAGTAATTGAACTTTGTAATCTCTGTAGGCTTATTTACAATGCTAGTTGCAAAAATTTGATGAATGTAAGATTTGACTCGCCTGAGAAATTGCTAGTGAGTAATTGTATTTCACAGTTCAGGTCTGTGTGGCTGATGGGTAATGTACAGAAGAGTCTGGGGTTTTGTTGGACATTATTTAAGCTAAGCTTTAAACTTCACACTCTTCTACAGATGATGTTCAGACATGATGTACCCTTTTAGGTTGTGTCAGAACGACAGAAGACTAAACTGGAAGTGCTCAACTACCATTACGATCAGTGGAGACGCATGGATGCATTTGAACTTTTCTTGTGGGTATCCCATACTAAAAATATAGAATACATGATTCTGGAAAAGCTGTTCAAGGGCACTTACACACTATATTCGATTTTTAATACACGACTCAAACCTTCAGGCTAAATTAAAATGAATAAAATACAAGTATAAAGAGTTCAGAAAAGAAGAAAACAAAAAGTGAACAAATAGAAAGAAAAGGTTTTAACAATTCCTTGTCATTTATGGGAGTCGAACGCAAACAACCTAGGCAGCTTGAAGGAGACAATGCATGATGCGGGTTTTTGTTGTTCTTTATTATTTTTTGGAGTTGAGTTGAGAATTTAAAAGCGAGACTAGAAATATACTTTTTTTTTTTTTGCTGTTAAAACCGTTATGATTGGATTTCTATAGATGTAAGTCTTGGTGCACCTGATAAAAATTTAGCCCTTGAATGCAGGCAGTGTAAGGTAAATGAAGCAAAGTTCTCTCCGAAACAGCAAAAAAAGTGCATTTCAATTATATTGATCCTCGCCACCTTATTTTGTTTGCTGAGCAGCTGGCCGCTGGAGACTTGTCTATCATTTTGTGAGTAAGCTGCGTGTTTTACATCCATTTTGAGATGGCAAACCTATGTTTTACGCAGTCTGATAAGTTTTTTTTAATTTATGAGTTTTATGTCATGGTTTTTTTTTTAATTTATGAGTTTATGTCATGTTGGTGTGCTTATACATATCAGTGGAGAAGGGGCATTGAATAAGTGTTTCTTTTTGATATCATTGTTCTGAATTTTGACTATTAGCTGGCATTTTACCTTTTGTTTCATTATTGTAGTTGTTACTTTTGTGTAGTGAAACTTGATAACTCACTGCTGCCCATGTCTAGGTTGTGTCAATTGTTTTTTCTTCACTGAACGTACCACTGATTATCAATGATGACATCAGGGTTTTGTTCTGTTTTTTCTCTGGCATTTGAATTTGCTTCAAATCATTGTGAACTTTTTTTTTCCATGCAAAGTTACTGGTATATGTGAATATGTTAACACACTTCAAATCAAAACCTGAAATGTCTCCTTTTTAAAAGTAATTTTTTTAATTTCTTTTATTTAAATGGTACACATTCATATGATTGTCTCCCTTTTTTTTCCTTTTTTTTTTTTCCTTTTTTTTTTCTCTCTCCTTCTCTTATTTTGTTTTTTTCTTTCTTATTCTCGGTTTGTTCTTCCTTTTATCTTCTTATCCTCTTTCTCTTGCTTGTTCCTTGTCCCAGTATGCTTTCACGCCGCCCCATCTAATTATTTTGTGCTCCATCCACATCTGAATTTCGTTCAGCTGCCTTGTCCGAAATGTGTGTGCGGCACATATGTATGTTTAATGTCAATGTTCATGTTTCAAGTTCCTTGCTTTGTGAATTGCATACCAATGTTTTATGCAGTCGTGATAGATTCTAAATGTATGTGTTATCCTAGTTTGGTGTACATTGACTGGATTTCGATCCCTGGAGAATGGGCATTAACTAAGTGTTTGTTTGTGATATCATTAGTAATCTGAAGTTCAACTATTAGCTGGCTTGTAGAACTTTTTTTCTCTTTTTGTTGCTGTTCTGTATTCAAACATGTTGATACAACTCACTGCTGCCTATGCCTAGGCTGTGCCAATTATTTATTTGTTTACATCAATGTGATATAGTGACGAGTGTACATCAAAATTCTCTCTTATAAGTTATACTGGATTCTTCACTGCATGTACTACGGCGTATCGATGATGACTATCAGGGTTTTGTTCTATTTATTCTTTGTTCTGCCAATTTGAATTCTGCTTTGAATAGTATTTTGATCATTTTTGTTTCCGTGCTGCTGGTATGTCAAAATGCAGTGAAATTAAAACCTGGAAGTCACAATGGCAATAAGCGAGATTCAAATCTCTCCTTTGTTTTAATCAATTTATTTGACTGCATTTTTGTTTTAGAACTTGTACATAATTATGATCATCTCTGTTATCGAACCTGCACGCTTGACCTTTGTCTTTCCGGATCAATACAATGTTGTGCACTGCCCATTATTTGTTTGTGAGTGCGTAAAGCGGTTGTGTGGTCTGCGTAAAATTGTGTAGGTCAATCGTGACATCTGCGTGGAGAGTGCGTCAAATGCGTGAGAATGCGTAAAGCAATTGTGACATCTGCGTGGAGAGTGCGTCAAATGCGTGAGAATGCGTCAAATGCGTGAGAATGCGTACAGCAATTGTGACATCTGCGTGAAGAGAGCGTAAAAAGCGCGTAATGCCTGAGAATGCGTCAATAATTCGTGACATCTGCGTGGAGAGTGCGTAAGATTATCAGGACATCTGCGTCAAGAGCGCGTTAAATGCGTAAAGCAATCGTGTCGTCTGCGTGGAGAGCGCGTTAATAGCGTGAGAATGCGTAAAGCAATCGTGACGTCTGCGTGGAGAGTGCGAATTTGTCTTGGTGTCAAATAAGCGTGCGCTGGAGGTGCGTATGGTCTGCGTAATCTGAGGGAAAACGAGTGTGTCACGCATGTATTTCGCTTTGCAAAATCGCGCGCGTTACGCATGCGTCCAGTGCAGTTGTTACGCAGAGTTTGGCGACTGCGACACGCATTCGCTGCGCAAAATTTTGCTGGCTGGGCGGTTAGGGAGTTATTGGTGGATTAAGATTAAGAGTGACATATTAATGGTCAAAGGGAAATAACCTTCTCAGTTGGTGGCAGTGAGAATGGTTATTTCCCTTCGACAAACGGGGGTGTTTTTCCTACCTCGACGTACCCTTTCGCAATGGACCCTGTGTTGACATTCTGACTTCTGACTTTTGACTTTTGACTTCTGACTTTTGACTTTTGACTTTTGATGATGCTTTGGATTTCCAAATTGGTTTATTTAGACAAATTGTTCAGCCGTTACCGCCTTACGTTATAATATCCATGCAGGAACACCACTTTAAGCTTCTAGCTTGTTGCTGTTACCTGTGTCTTTTGTATACATGTCATGATTGTAACATTTGTTGAAATAAACTTATGTTTAAACCAAAGATGAAGCTTTCGTTTCTTCTTTTTCCTCCCAGTCAAAAATGTATTGCGATTCTCTAGCCACTCCAGAGACCTTTTTCTGTCCAATCCCCGAACCATGTATAAGGAAAGAAAACAATTGAAAAACAGCAGACTGAATAATCTTTATTTATTTTCCTTGTCTACTAGTCCACTGGTCGAAACTGGGGGGTGGGCGTTTACTAGGTACTATACCATGTACACCTGCATGCAACTGAGGTTTATAAAAAAAATTAAAAATAAAATCTCCCCGTGTTTTTATTTCATTCATTTGTTTGGGTTGTTGCTATTGACTTTGAAACTGACACGCCGGCGAAAACGCCGGTAACGCGTGCGCAGAGAAGAGCAAGCATCGGGAATCTTCAATTGTAAAAATAACCAACACTGGTAGCTGCCGACCATCCGCTAGACATACATGAATACCATGAACAAATAATTACTGGGCAGTAAAAATAAATACTGGGCGGTAGTTAAACGACAGTTTGACTTTAAAGGACACAGTGTTGCAGCTTTTTAGCCAGCGTGTCAGTTTCAAAGTCAATAGCAACTACCCAAACAAATCGAAATGAAATAAAAACACGGGGAGACCCTTTTTACATTTAGTCAAGTTTTGACTAAATGTTTTAGCGTAGAGGGGGGAATCGAGACAAGGGTTGAGGCGGCACTGTCACGCCCTCATTTTTCAACCAAATTGGTTGAAAATTTGGTCAAGTAATCTTCGATGAAGCCCGGACTTCGGTATTGCATTTCAGCTTGGTGGCTTAAAAATTAATCAATGACTTTGGTCATTAAAAATCTGAAAATTGTAAAAAAAAATAAAAATTTATAAAACGATCCCAATTTACGTTTATCTTATTCTCCATCATTTGTTGATTCCAAAAACATATAAATATGTTATATTCGGATTAAAAACAAGCTCTGAAAATTAAATATATAAAAATTATTATCAAAATTAAATTGTCCAAATCAATTTAAAAACACTTTCATCTTATTCCTTGTCGGTTCCTGATTCCAAAAACATATAGATATGATATGTTTGGATTAAAAACACGCTCAGAAAGTTAAAACAAAGACAGGTACAGAAAAGCGTGCTATCCTTCTTAGCGCAACTACTACCCCGCTCTTCTTGTCAATTTCACTGCCTTTGCCATGAGCGGTGGACTGACGATGCTACGAGTATACAGTCTTGCTGAAAAATGGCATTGCGTTCAGTTTCATTCTGTGAGTTCGACAGCTACTTGACTAAATATTGTATTTTCGCCTTACGCGACTTGTTATATTTAGTCAAGTTTTGACTAAATATTTTAACATCGAGGGGGAATCGAAACGAGGGTCGTGGTGTATGTGCGTGTGTGTGTGTGTGTGTGTGTGTGTGTCTGTGTGTCTGTGTGTGTGTGTGTAGAGCGATTCAGACTAAACTACTGGACCGATCTTTATGAAATTTGACATGAGAGTTCCTGGGTATGAAATCCTTGAACGTTTTTTTCATTTTTTTGATAAATGTCTTTGATGACGTCATATCCGGCTTTTCGTGAAAGTTGAGGCGGCACTGTCACGCCCTCATTTTTCAACCAAATTGGTTGACATTTTGGTCAAGTAATCTTCGACGAAGCCCGGACTTCGGTATTGCATTTCAGCTTGGTGGCTTAAAAATTAATTAATGACTTTGGTCATTAAAAATCTGAAAATTGTAAAAAAAAATAAAAATTTATAAAACGATCCAAATTTACGTTTATCTTATTCTCCATCATTAGCTGATTCCAAAAACATATAAATATGTTATATTCGGATTAAAAACAAGCTCTGAAAATTAAATATATAAAAATTATTATCAAAATTAAATTGTCGAAATCAATTTAAAAACACTTTCATCTTATTCCTTGTCGGTTCCTGATTCCAAAAACATATAGATATGATATGTTTGGATTAAAAACACGCTCAGAAAGTTAAAACAAAGAGAGGTACAGAAAAGCGTGCTATCCTTCTTAGCGCAACTACTACCCCGCTCTTCTTGTCAATTTCACTGCCTTTGCCATGAGCGGTGGACTGACGATGCTACAAGTATACGGTCTTGCTGAAAAATGGCATTGCGTTCAGTTTCATTCTGTGAGTTCGACAGCTACTTGACTAAATATTGTATTTTCGCCTTACGCGACTTGTTATATTTAGTCAAGTTTTGACTAAATATTTTAACCTAGAGGGGGGAATCGAAACGAGGGTCGTGGTGTATGTGCGTGTGTGTGTGTGTGTCTGTGTCTGTCTGTCTGTCTGTGTGTGTGTGTGTGTGTGTGTAGAGCGATTCAGACTAAACTACTGGACCGATCTTTATGAAATTTGACATGAGAGTTCCTGGGTATGAATTCCCCGAACGTTTTTTTTCATTTTTTTGATAAATGTCTTTGATGACGTCATATCCGGCTTTTCGTGAAAGTTGAGGCGGCACTGTCACGCCCTCATTTTTCAACCAAATTGGTTGAAATTTTTGTCAAGTAATCTTCGACGAAGCCCGGACTTCGGTATTGCATTTCAGCTTGGTGGCTTAAAAATTAATTAATGACTTTGGTCATTAAAAATCTGAAAATTGTAAAAAAAAAAATAATTTATAAAACGATCCAAATTTACGTTTATCTTATTCTCCATCATTTGCTGATTCCAAAAACATATAAATATGTTATATTCGGATTAAAAACAAGCTCTGAAAATTAAATATATAAAAATTATTATCAAAATTAAATTGTCCAAATCAATTTAAAAACACTTTCATCTTATTCCTTCTCGGTTCCTGATTCCAAAAACATATAGATATGATATGTTTGGATTAAAAACACGCTCAGAAAGTTAAAACAAAGAGAGGTACAGAAAAGCGTGCTATCCTTCTTAGCGCAACTACTACCCCGCTCTTCTTGTCAATTTCACTGCCTTTGCCGTGAGCGGTGGACTGACGATGTTACGAGTATACGGTCTTGCTGCGTTGCATTGCGTTTAGTTTCATTCTGTGAGTTCGACAGCTACTTGACTAAATATTGTATTTTCGCCTTACGCGACTTGTTATATTTAGTCAAGTTTTGACTAAATATTTTAACATCGAGGGGGAATCGAAACGAGGGTCGTGGTGTATGTGCGTGTGTGCGTGCGTGTGTGTGTGTGTGTGTGTGTGTGTAGAGCGATTCAGACTAAACTACTGGACCGATCTTTATGAAATTTGACATGAGAGTTCCTGGGTATGAAATCCCCGAACGTTTTTTTCATTTTTTTGATAAATGTCTTTGATGACGTCATATCCGGCTTTTCGTGAAAGTTGAGGCGGCACTGTCACGCCCTCATTTTTCAACCAAATTGGTTGAAATTTTGGTCAAGTAATCTTCGACGAAGCCCGGGGTTCGGTATTGCATTTCAGCTTGGTGGCTTAAAAGTTAATTAATGACTTTGGTCATTAAAAATCTGAAAATTGTAAAAAAAAATAAAAATTTATAAAACGATCCAAATTTACATTTATCTTATTCTCCATCATTTGCTGATTCCAAAAACATATAAATATGTTATATTCGGATTAAAAACAAGCTCTGAAAATTAAATATATAAAAATGATTATCAAAATTAAATTGTCGAAATCAATTTAAAAACACTTTCATCTTATTCCTTGTCGGTTCCTGATTCCAAAAACATATAGATATGATATGTTTGGATTAAAAACACGCTCAGAAAGTTAAAACAAAGAGAGGTACAGAAAAGCGTGCTATCCTTCTTAGCGCAATTACTACCCCGCTCTTCTTGTCAATTTCACTGCCTTTGCCATGAGCGGTGGACTGACGATGCTACGAGTATACGGTCTTGCTGAAAAATGGCATTGCGTTCAGTTTCATTCTGTAAGTTCAACAGCTACTTGACTAAATATTGTATTTTCGCCTTACGCGACTTGTTATATTTAGTCAAGTTTTGACTAAATGTTTTAACGTAGAGGGGGGAATCGAGACGAGGGTCATGGTGCATGTGTGTACGTGTGTGTGTGTGTGTGTGTATGTGTGTGTGTGTGTGTCTGTGTGTGTGTGTGTGTGTGTAGAGCGGTTCAGACTAAACTACTGGACCGATCTTTATGAAATTTGACATGAAAGTTCCTGGGTATAATATCCTCAGACGTTTTTTTCATTTTTTGGCTCACGTAAGTGTAGCCTATGCGATCGTAACTTTGTCTGTCTGTGCGTGCGTGCGTATGTGCGTATGTGCGTATGTGCGTGCGTGTGTATGTCTGTGATAGAAACTTTAACATTTCCGAGTCTATGGATTACGTCAGTCTCGGTCAAAAGTGTTCGACGTGTGTGATAGACACTATTTGAAGACGTCACATTATGACGTAAGAGGGTTAGACGTCACGCAAAGGAATTACTGAAAGTCTCGGTCATTGTTATTGTGAGCGGGCCGAGACTACTTGGCAGATCCAGGGTCTCGCTTTCTTGCACAGTTTCACCTATGCTTACTGTGTGTGTGTGTGTGTGTGTGTGTGTGTGTGTGTGTGTGTGTGTGTGTGTGTGTGTGTGTGTGTGTGTGTGTGTGTGTGTGTGTGTGTGTATGTGTGACGGAGTGATTGAGTTTGTGTTACTGTTTGTCGATTTCTTACGTGAGCCTTGAAGGCTTCGGCCTCTTGTTTTATATTTTTTTTTATAAATGTCTTTGATGACGTGATATCCGGCTTTTCGTGAAAGTTGAGGCGGCACTGTCACGCCCTCATTTTTTAACCACATTGGTTGAAATTTTGGTCAAGTAATCTTCGACGAAGCCCGGACTTCGGTATTGCATTTCAGCTTGGTGGCTTAAAAATTAATTTATGACTTTGGTCATTAAAAATCTGAAAATTGTAAAGAAAAAGGTTTTTTTATTAAACGATCCAAATTTACGTTTATCTGATTCTCCATCATTTGCTGATTCCAAAAACATATAAATATGTTATATTTGGATTAACAACAAGCTCTGAAAATTAAATATATAAACATTATTATCAAAATTGTTTTTTCGAAATCAATTTAAAAACACTTTCATCTTATTCCTTGTCGGTTCCTGATTCCAAAAACATATAGAAATGATATGTTTGGATTAAAAACACGCTCAGAAAGTTAAAACGAAGAGAGGTACCTCCTAGTGCCCCTGTTGCTTATTGGCAACTGATCGATTCTTCTATAAAAACAAGTTATGGCCACCCCACACAAATTCATAATTCTTGGTGATTTTAATTCCGATTTTAATGACAACCCACCAAAGCAACTCACAGACATTTTGTATCTGAATAGCTTAAAGCAACTAGTTACATGTCCCACACGGATAACTGAAGATACGTCCACCTGTATCGACCTGATTATTACCCCAAGCACTGACATTGTTGATAAAGTAGAAGTTATTCCTCCCATTTGTAGTGATTACCCCAAGCACTGACATTGTTGATAAAGTAGAAGGTATTCTTCCCATTTGTAGTGATCACTCCGTACCAGTCGTTTATTTAAAGCATCATTTGAAGAAAAGATCACACTCAAAAAGAACGATTTTAGATTATAGCAAACTAGACGGTCATAAGTTAATAGTTGAGTTACAGAAAATTGATTGGTCAAACATAGTGACTTTAGAAGATATTCATACCGCAGCTTCTCTTTTTTCGGAGCAGTTGTATTCGATCGTGAAAACCTGCTTGCCTGTCAAGGAAGTCACCATTCGGGAGGGAGACACACCCTGGATCACATCATATATTTTGAAATTAAAAGACCGAAAAAGATTTATTCATACTATTGCTGTGCATGTAGACACACCACAAGCTTGGGAACTCTTTCGTAAGATAAGGAACCAATACACAGATGCTATTCGAACGCGAAAGAAACAATATTTAGAGGAACTTGACCGGTCCGTATCTGATCCAAAGAAATTTGGTCAGAAGCAGTGGTGGAAGTTAGTTAACAGGTTTATGGCAAAGAAAGGCTCTGACCAAAACGAAATCCCGCCACTAACAGTCGATTGTAAAACCTATTTTGAAGACCAGGAAAAGGCTGAATTATTTAATATGTCTTTTGTTAAACAATCAGAAATAAACGACACAGACGATAATGTTCCCGATATAGACAATGCTGAGTTTTTTATCGACGATATGGTCGTGACTTCCGAAGAAGTGAAAAGTGTAATAGAAAGTCTTGATACATCTAAAGCTGTCGGGCCTGATAAAATTCATAATAAGATTCTTATTGCAAGTTTACCTATAATAGCAGAACCTCTATCTATTTTATTTACTAGATCATTAAATGAGGGTGTATTTCCAAGCATATGGAAAACAGCACACATAACACCGATATTTAAAAAGGGGGATAAAGGAGACTGTTCAAATTATCGTCCCATCTCACTCTTAAGCTGCGTAGGTAAAGTTCTTGAAAAATGTGTTCAGAAACATGTGTTTGATTATTTTGTATCGAATAACATAATCACACCTTCCCAGTCTGGTTTTATTCCCGGTGACTCCACTGTGTACCAGTTAACATGCCTATATAACGACTTTTGCAAGTCACTCGACGACAGCATTACTGTCCAGGCAATCTTTTTCGACATTTCCAAAGCATTTGACAGAGTCTGGCACAAAGGTCTTCTGAGAAAGTTATTTGCACTAGGGATTCGAGGTCAGATGTTTAATTGGCTGCAAAACTATTTAACTGATCGAACACAAGCAGTGGTGCTTAAAGGAAGTATGTCTAGCTACTTACCTGTGCAAACAGGCGTTCCACAAGGCTCTATTCTAGGACCTCTCCTTTTTCTGGTTTACATTAACGACATAGTTGATAACGTTGAATCCATTATTAAACTGTTTGCCGACGATACAAGTATTTATTTAAGCCTGGAAAATTCTCAGATGCGAACAGATATTTTTAACTCAGATCTTGAAAAAATCGACCAGTGGGCTAGACAGTGGAAAGTTAAATTTAATCAAAGTAAAACAAAACTTCTGAATATAAGCAGGAAAAGAAATCCAGATTACATCCCTTTAAACTTCGGTGGCACAATTTTACAAGAAACTGAAAGTCATAAACATCTTGGTATTATTATTCAGAATAACGGTAAGTGGGAGTTACATATTAAATCTGTTATAGCAAAATGCCGTACGCTAGTAGCTTGCTTACGATCTTATAAATATAGACTAGGCAGAAAAGCTTTAGAAATAATGTATAAATCCTTCATATTGCCACATTTTGATTATGCTGATGTTCTCTGGGACAACTGCCCTAAGGAGTTAGCCACCGAGCTCGAAAGTATTCACTTAGATGCAATTCGAACCATTGTTGGAGCAGTCCGCGGTACAAGCCATCACAAATTGTACGATGAGTCAGGCTTTATTTCATTACTAGAGAGGCGAAAACGTCATAAATTGATATTATTTCACAAGATCGTTCACCGCAAGGTGCCAAACTACTTATTAGCGATATTGCCACCACTAATATCAACTAATAACCCATATCACCGGCGCAGACCTCTAGACAGGAAAGTTCCATCGTTTAAAACTGAATTATACAGAAACTCATTTCTCCCATCTACTACACAACTCTGGAATTTTTTACCAGACTATATAAAACTTAGTGATTCCCTAAGTGAATTTAAGCACTTTTTGTCAAAAAACGATTTAAGTCCGCCGTGTTATTTTTATTCTGGAGATCGTATGTCACAAATAATTCACTGTAAGCTCAGGTTATATATAAGTGATCTTAATAACGATCTAGTGAGACGTCACGTTGCAACAGATGCATCTTGTGACTGCGGATTCCCGTCCGAATCCGTACAACACTTCATATTCGATTGTCCAAATTATCGCGAAGCACGTCAAGAAACTATACATACCCTCCCCAATCACATAATTCACCTCCCCCACCTTTTAAACGGAGACAGACAGTATTCCTTAGATTTGAACAGGAAAATTTTTTCCACCGTACACTCGTTCATCAAACGTTCAGGCCGCTTTGGGTAAATCAGAATAAATGCTCTACAAGCCGGACAACAACTTTAACTTCTGCACATCTCCTACCCATCCCTCTTCTTTTATTCATCTTCTTTCCCTCCTTCCTTCCTTTACTGTCTTTCTTTATAATCATTATGCAACGTTCATTACGTTATTAATAGATTTGGTTTATTGAGACAAATTTTTCAGCCGTTACCGCCTTATGTTGTACTGTCATGCAGGAACACCACTATAAGCTTCTAGCTTGTTGCTGTTTCTGTGAACTTTGTATACATGTCATGATTGTAACCTTTGTTAAAATAAACTTATGTTTAAACCAGGTACAGAAAAGCGTGCTATCCTTCTTAGCGCAACTACTACCCCGCTCTTCTTGTCAATTTCACTGCCTTTGCCATGAGCGGTGGACTGACGATGCTACGAGTATACGGTCTTGCTGAAAAATTGCAGTGCGTTCAGTTTCATTCTGTGAGTTCGACAGCTACTTGACTAAATATTGTATTTTCGCCTTACGCGACTTGTTTTCTTTGTGTATATACTATAATTCAATACAAGGTATCTCCAAACATTATTTATCAGAAAATGTTCGTAAATTTGTTTATTTTACAAGCTGAAATTTATGGCATTCCGTTTGTCAAATAATTATTTGGATACTTTTTCATGGTTTTTTTAATAATAATAATAATAATTGTCAGTAAGTACTGGTGTCACATGACTGATGTGAACCAGTTGATTGGCTAATGGCGATGCGCTTAAATCTGTTAGCGCACTCCTGGAGTGCGCTAACTTTTCCACAGAGCGTATTCTTACACCCTTTGCCAAAGCGAGACTGTACTCTCATCCTCAGAATTAATTAATGACATGTAGCTTATATTCTCCACAATACCAATGATTATGACCATAAATGTCCTGCTTTTCAATTAAAGCAGAAGTGGTTTTTTTTCTGACAGATTGCATGCGCCTGTGCCGCCCACAGTTGCACTGATCTAAAAATAGAACCCGCTGTGTCTAATTTTTCAGTTTCGACTTGCGAAGATTCCTCTCATAATTATGCCATGTTGGTGGCATGTACCTTATTATCCACATTACCAAATGATGAGTTAGTATACAATTCCCAGCAGCTAACAGAAAACACAAGTGTTATTCCGATAACGTCGCAGCTAGATCAGCACGTAGCAGACTACACTGAAATACGACTGCATCTGTTCAGTAAATGAATGCTTTCCGTTTATTTTAAGGCAAGAACAATCGGAATCGAAAACGTGTAGGGTTTAAAACGTTCTTAACACATATAAGACTTATTACCAGCCTTCTTTATGTGTGCAGACTCAGTGCAACGGGACGAGCAATTTTTGTTTTTAAAATGAGACTCAGTGCAATAGCCTAGCAGACGACATAAATCCCGCTCAGCAAATAAACATGTTAGGCAAATGTGAACGATAAAACGATGGGGATATAATACGTGTAGGGTTCAGAGCATTCTTACCGTTCATATTTAGTACCAGACTCCCCGATGAGGGAAGATACCACACGAAAAACATGCCACGTTTATTTTGAAAATGGGCTTTCCGTCGACCTTGGCAAGGGGCACAACTCTGCACAGTCAATCTGTCGAAGCTCGATGAAGGTTTCGAACCGCAAATAACTGAAAGCACAGTCCTTTCTCCGAGTTCAAATGAGAGAAAGATCATCACTGTTTAGCTTAACGCTACACTGGAATTTACCAACAGAAATTAAAACAAGAGTTTGCGTGTGATGAAAGCACAACACACGAGACAGCCCACACAAAAGTAGATCTTCTATACGACCTGACCACACAGTTATGCCTATTCAAATGCGCGTAGCAAAATGTGCGTGTTGTATCTTCTTTTTTCTCTGGCGGTACCGACAATATCGTTATTGAAACAATCCCAGTGCACTAAGGGATTTATAGAGCAAATCTCGAAAATAATTATTGAACTCAGCGCTATGCGCTTCGTTCAATAATGAATTTTCTCGATTTGCTCTATAAATCCCTTAGTGCACTGGGATGTCTCAATAACTTAAATAATAATAATAATGATAATAATAATAATAATGGTGATTTCTATAGCGCTTTCGAACACACAAAGCGCTTTACAAAAGCAATAACAACATCATTACCAGAATGACGCCATTGACGGAATAGAACACAATCATAAACACTTTACAACAAAAACCAAAAACAAAACATAAATGTTACACAAATCCAGAGGCTCTTACAGGAACGAACTCCCAGTATACACAACAATTATAATGTGCACACACACACACACACACACACACACACACACACACACACACACACACACACACACACACACACACACACATGTTCACACACACGCGCACACACACATACACACACACACACACACACACACACACACACACACACAGTAAACATTGTTCATCCGAAAGTGCACATTCACAGGGTCGCCACAACTACATCATCATAGAATGCTTCTCTGAAGAGGTGAGTCTTGAGATTTGCTTTGAAAGAAGGCAGAGATGGACTGAGACGTAGAGACTGTCACGATCGGGTGACAGAGACCAAGAAAGCGTCACTCAGTGGAGTGCCTGTTCTGGGTCAATGTATGATAGAAAGCGCCTGTGCGTGATATTGGACACAGCAGAGTTTTTGCTGACAGCGCTCCCGAGCACGGATGTTTTGAAACGCACGAGCTTCACAGTGCAGGTTTCTGCTGTCATAGGGCTGACGGTTTTTTTCGCTTACAGCGCGCACGGGATTTTCAGGGATTGAGTTTCTCGTGTCTTTTTTTCCTGCTTGGGGAGGCAAAACTGTGTATAGCTGGACTGGTTTTGGTGACAAGGTCAGTCACGTGTATTTGGCTAGGTGGTCTGTCAGAGACTCAAGGACGACACACTTGACACCCAGCGGCAGAAGGGGAAGGACCTAACACACAGTTACTAGAGTATGATGGTTTTTCACCGAGTATCATATTCGGCACTCTAGGGGAACTTCCACAAGTTATTCCTTTCCTCTGCCACGTATTTTGCTGAGGACAAGTCGTCACATTTCCTTCGTCGGCGATGGCTTTCGCATAAGGATTCGACAAGGGGTTCTGGACGTTTTGGGTCACTGTTGACGAACAGAGACTGTTCCAGGGAGGAGGCGGACTTTGCTTCCATTGAGAGTTACAATCATAGGCTTTTGAGGTAATAAATCATTATTTAACGCTGTTGATGAGTCTGTGTTGTGGAATGAAATACTCTCTGTTGTTCTTTCCAGGTTAGCGCATAATTTACTCTCTGTGACGCTAAAATACTAATCTGTATATGGTTTTTGCAGATAGGGAGAGAAGGACGGAAAATGGCTGTTTTGTTGTTGTAAAAAGTCAGTTTTGTGCAGGCCCACGTGCTCGATGAGATATTTAAAGATGACATGTTTTAAGGTGGTGGGTGAGGGGTAGCTGACATGTTTAGTGCACCGATGCTTTCTGTTTGCAGCCTTTCCTTCCTTCGTTCGTTTCGTTCGTTCGTTACGTACCTGTAACATCTGCACGGCTGACTCTGGCGGGAACTGTTGAGGCTACGCTAACCAGCGGACCGGCTAACCAGCGAACCGGCTAACCAGCGGACCGGCTAACCAGCGGACCGGCTAACCAGCGAACCGACTAACCAGCATACCGGCTAAGCAGCAGCAGCAGCAGCAGAGATAAAGCTAAGTGCACCATGTCGTACGCACCCCGTTGACCACCGTTGTCTTTTCGTATCTATGATTTCATTGGAGTAGTGACAACGTGGGGTGTGACACCTGCACGAACTAGAGCTTTTCGAACAGAACATTCTCATTTTGACTGTATTTACACGGGTTCAGCGTGTTACTATAATTTTCTACATAGTACTGGCATTTTGTCAGTGAACACTGGTTTTTTACGTGTTGAGAACGTAAAAAGAACATATTTTGAGTGAAGGCTCGAGGGAGGTGGAGAGTTTATACATAAACAGGCGTCTGAAACTTATACTTTTGTTGACTCTATTTAATTGTATGCCTGCGAGAGTGGATCGTGGTGTGGTTAGTTAATTAGTAGTAATTAACCGGTTCATAATCACCTTGAGTGATATATTGAAACGTGACACGTGGGGGCCAAGCCGGGATTTACTCAGTTAATTTCCAACTGATAAAGACCCACCAATTAAGGATAACTAAGAGCAGATAATCTCGTCAGTGCTCGACTTATTTTCTGCTTGGTGCTACCCTTTTTTGTATAGTTTTGATCATATACCACACCTTAAGCGATTCACATCTTGCAGGAAATGTAAATTGTAATTTGTGAGTTATTGTATGCGCTAACTGTGATTACTTCCCTTTCCTTTGTTTGTGAATCTTTGTTGTTGTACGTTCAGAGTTTTCCGTTGCAGAGAGCTGAGCGGGGTTAGCGGATTTGTTATTCGTTTTACTCAGTTTTCTCTACATTGTTGTTTCGCATTCTGTAACAGGTTACATTTCTACCGTCTTGTTTTACTTGGATTTTTCTCCATATTTTGACTTTGTTGGAATTTTGGGGGGGAAGGGTCCGAGGACTTTTTAATTCTGTCCTAACCAAGGCTGTGGGAGACACTCTGTTTCACCGCAAAAAGCAGCCGATAAAGTAGGCCACGGCTGTGGGAAACACTTTGTTTCACCGCAAAAAGCAGCCATAAAGTAGGCTACGCGATTTGTTCTACACCGTTTGGATTTTTCTTCTGCATTTTCCGGTTGCTGGATTTTTGTATCCATTTCATCACCGCGTGTTCTAGCTATAGCTGCGTTAGACTTACTTTGGTAATAAAGCTTTGCTAAAACTAACCATGGCTACAGGGGGATCTCCTACGAGGAGAATAACTTTCGAGACTCCTGGCAGCGAGCAACCGACTGAGCGAGACGCACGCGTTAGAGCCCGAAGCGTTCTAAAACGCTTAGAAGTAGAACGGAAGGAAGAATTTGAGCGACTGACAAGAAAAGAAGAACGTGACCGACAGGACAAGAAGGACGAACTTGACAGACAAGAAAGGGAACGACAGGCTGAACGACAGGCCGAACGTGACCGACAGGACAGGAAAGAGAAAGACGAACTTGACAGACAAGAAAGGGAACGACAGGCAGAACGAGACAGACAGGAAAGGAAAGACGAACGTGAGAGACAGGAACGACAAGACGAACGTGACCGACAGGATAAGAAGGACGAACTTGACAGACAAGAAAGGGAACGGCAGGCCGAACTTGACAGACAGGAAAAGAAAGACGAACGTGACAGACTAGACCGGAAGGAACAGGCGGATCGCGATCACCAGCTAGAGCTAGCTAGGCTACAGGCCGAGAAGGGTACGCTTACTCAGGCTAGCGCGCCGACGTTTGTTGCCGACCGTACGAGACTGCCGACGTTCGACGATGACAAGGACGAGCTCGACGACTTTTTACGCCGGTTTGAGCGCATTGCATCTGACCAGAAGTGGGAAGAGGCCACGTGGGCTAGCCGCCTTAGCACCTGCTTAAAAGGACGCGCATTACAGCTCTACAATGCTTTGGATGACGACGAGGCGAGAGACTATCAGGCACTTAAGAAGGCGTTACTCCAGCGCTTTAACCTGACTGCTGAAGCCTACAGACGACGTCTGCGTAACAGCAAGAGACTGAGCGGCGAGCTGAGTCATCAGTTTGTGGCACGCCTTAACCTCTACCTGCGGCGCTGGGTGGAGATGGCCGAAAAGGACTGGACCGTCAACGACCTTGCCGACCTCATAGTCATGGAACAACTGATGTCCAGCCTGCGACCTGAGGTGGTGACCTTCGTGCAGGAGCACCAGCCCAAGACTACTCAGGAGGCAGCCGACTGGATCAGAGTGCACGAGGACGCCCAGGCGATCTCCGGCAAATCTTCAGGCTCACGGCCAGGAAAAACGGGAAATTCGGGTTCTTCAGGACCCAAGGACGGGAAGGACGATCAGGGACACAAGGGATCGAGTTCCAGAACTGACATCCAGTGTTACTACTGCAACAAGCGGGGCCACGTGAAGAAGGACTGCCACAAGAGACAGGCTGACCAGAAGGGCGTTCACTTCGTTGGCAGTGAGGAGTTCAGGGACGTCACGAGCTCATGCACCATCCCACAACTCTGCGTTCCGTGCTCCAGGAAACATTTCCAGCCCCACTGCAACGTCTACGTTAACGGAGTGAAGGGCGAAGGTCTGCGGGACACAGGGGCAGACATGATAGTGGTTCGGGCGAGTCTAGTTCCAGCTATGGCCTACACAGGAGACAGCATCAGGGTGAGAATGGCCGAGGCATCTCACGCTTACGACTTGAACACGGCAGTGATCAAGGTCGTAACCCCGTTGTTCACGGGGACCATTGTGGCCGTCGTCATGGACGATCCTCCATGCGACCTGCTCATTGGAAACCGGGTTCAGTTTGTGGACGGCGTCACCAGGGAGGTTCCCGTTTATCGGTCTCCCGACGTCATTTCAGTGCTCACGCGGGCACAGGCGGAGCGAGAGGACAAACCTCTCAAACCCCTACCTGCTGCACGAGCTGCCCTGGGGAACGTGACCCCCGCGCTTCTCGCGAAGGCTCAGGATTCTGACCCGACCTTAGCTACTCCTCGGGAGCACGCGAAGTCGGGGAAGGTGAAGCTGAGCGGGAAGCATGGGAGGTCAAAGTTCCTCAGGGACAAGAAGTTGCTCTACCGTGAGTTCAGCAACCAAGAAGGTACATTCAAACAGGTTGTCGTGCCTCGCGAGTTTCGCGAGGGGGTCATGGCAACGGCACACGACTCGATTCTGGGAGGTCATCTTGGTACCAAGAAGACCACGGATCGTGTCTGGCGCCACTTTTACTGGCCAGGCATCTGCACGGATGTCCGACGTTTCTGTGCGTCCTGCGATAAGTGCCAGAAGGTGGTTGCCAAAGGAAGGGTGAGGAAGGTCCCCTTAGAGAAGATGCCGCTCATCGACGAACCCTTTCGTCGGGTGGCAGTGGACATCATCGGGCCCATCTTGCCTGCGTCTGAGGACGGAAACAGATACATTTTGACCATGGTGGACTACGCTACTCGATACCCAGAGGCGATCCCTCTGAAATCGATTGAAGCCACGCGAGTAGCTGAGGCTCTGGTTACTATGTGGTCCCGGCTGGGAATTCCATCAGAGGTACTCACCGACAGAGGCACGCAGTTCACGGGAGGAGTGATGGCGGAGGCAGCACGACTGCTATCACTGGAGCAGCACTTCACCACTCCTTACCATGCTCAGTGCAACGGACTGGTGGAAAGGTTCAATGGCACCTTGAAGACCATGCTGAGGAAACTAGCTCAGGAGAAACCACGCACGTGGGACAGGTACATCCCAGCATTGCTTTTTGCATACCGCGAGGTTCCTCAGGAGAGCTTGGGTTTTTCCCCATTTGAGTTGTTGTACGGCAGACAGGTACGCGGTCCCATGGCTATCCTGCGTCAAGCTTGGACGGACGAAGAAGCTGACGAGGAGGTGCAGACGACAGCGACCTACATCGTAGAACTCAGGAACAGGATTGAAGAGACCTGCAAACTGGCTCAAGAGAACCTGGGAAGAGCAGCACAGCGTTACGCGCGAGGATTCGACCGCAAGGCACGGCCGCGCAGCTTCAAGATTGGAGAACGGGTGTTGCTACTTCTACCTGTCAAACACAACAAGCTACAACTGCAGTGGCAAGGACCTTTTGAGGTGACAGCGAAAGTGGGCCAGAACGACTACAGGATCATGATGCACGGGAAAGCACGCCTGTACCACGCCAACCTGCTGCGCGCCTACATAGAGAGGACAGCCTACGGGGAGAAGAACAAAGACCAGAAGAACAAAGACAAGAAGACAGAGAAGGTTGCAGTTATCAGGGGTGAAACGAGGGGTTGCTCGTTCTTGAGGACGACCTTTCTGTCTGGAGACGGACCATCAACCTCTGCAATATCTTCAGGTTGCAAGGTTGGCAAACGCCAGACTTATGCGCTGGGCGTTGATTCTCCAACCGTACCAATTCACGGTACGCGTCATTCCGGGCGCCAACAATGTTGGAGCTGACTTTCTCTCTCGGGCTGTAGAGGAGAACATGACTGTGAGCGAAACCGAGGTTTCGTCTTGAAGAGGGGAGGTGTGTCACGATCGGGTGACAGAGACCAAGAAAGCGTCACTCAGTGGAGTGCCTGTTCTGGGTCAATGTATGATAGAAAGCGCCTGTGCGTGATATTGGACACAGCAGAGTTTTTGCTGACAGCGCTCCCGAGCACGGATGTTTTGAAACGCACGAGCTTCACAGTGCAGGTTTCTGCTGTCATAGGGCTGACGGTTTTTTTCGCTGACAGCGCGCACGGGATTTTCAGGGATTGAGTTTCTCGTGTCTTTTTTTCCTGCTTGGGGAGGCAAAACTGTGTATAGCTGGACTGGTTTTGGTGACAAGGTCAGTCACGTGTATTTGGCTAGGTGGTCTGTCAGAGACTCAAGGACGACACACTTGACACCCAGCGGCAGAAGGGGAAGGACCTAACACACAGTTACTAGAGTATGATGGTTTTTCACCGAGTATCATATTCGGCACTCTAGGGGAACTTCCACAAGTTATTCCTTTCCTCTGCCACGTATTTTGCTGAGGACAAGTCGTCACATTTCCTTCGTCGGCGATGGCTTTCGCATAAGGATTCGACAAGGGGTTCTGGACGTTTTGGGTCACTGTTGACGAACAGAGACTGTTCCAGGGAGGAGGCGGACTTTGCTTCCATTGAGAGTTACAATCATAGGCTTTTGAGGTAATAAATCATTATTTAACGCTGTTGATGAGTCTGTGTTGTGGAATGAAATACTCTCTGTTGTTCTTTCCAGGTTAGCGCATAATTTACTCTCTGTGACGCTAAAATACTAATCTGTATATGGTTTTTGCAGATAGGGAGAGAAGGACGGAAAATGGCTGTTTTGTTGTTGTAAAAAGTCAGTTTTGTGCAGGCCCACGTGCTCGATGAGATATTTAAAGATGACATGTTTTAAGGTGGTGGGTGAGGGGTAGCTGACATGTTTAGTGCACCGATGCTTTCTGTTTGCAGCCTTTCCTTCCTTCGTTCGTTTCGTTCGTTCGTTACGTACCTGTAACATCTGCACGGCTGACTCTGGCGGGAACTGTTGAGGCTACGCTAACCAGCGGACCGGCTAACCAGCGAACCGGCTAACCAGCGGACCGGCTAACCAGCGGACCGGCTAACCAGCGAACCGACTAACCAGCATACCGGCTAAGCAGCAGCAGCAGCAGCAGAGATAAAGCTAAGTGCACCATGTCGTACGCACCCCGTTGACCACCGTTGTCTTTTCGTATCTATGATTTCATTGGAGTAGTGACAACGTGGGGTGTGACACCTGCACGAACTAGAGCTTTTCGAACAGAACATTCTCATTTTGACTGTATTTACACGGGTTCAGCGTGTTACTATAATTTTCTACATAGTACTGGCATTTTGTCAGTGAACACTGGTTTTTTACGTGTTGAGAACGTAAAAAGAACATATTTTGAGTGAAGGCTCGAGGGAGGTGGAGAGTTTATACATAAACAGGCGTCTGAAACTTATACTTTTGTTGACTCTATTTAATTGTATGCCTGCGAGAGTGGATCGTGGTGTGGTTAGTTAATTAGTAGTAATTAACCGGTTCATAATCACCTTAAGTGATATATTGAAACGTGACAGAGACAAAGGGAGTTTGTTCCAGATATGATCAGCTGCGACTGAAAGACAGCGGCCACCATGATCGTCCCTCTGATACTTAGGAGCTTTGACAAATTTATTTTGGGAGGCAGAGCGGACAACCCTTTCAGGATTGTTTTTCTGCACGAGATCGGACAGGTACTGTGGAGCCGTGCCCGCGGCAATTTGATAGAATATGCAGCAGATCTTGTATTTAATTCTTTGTTCGATTTGAAGCCAATGTAGCTGTTTGAGTAGAGGCGTGACGCTTTGTTTCACAGGTGTTCGAAACACGAGTCTAGCGGCAGCGTTCTGGACTAGTTGCAGGGGCTTGGTGACAGATTTGGGACATTCAGCGAGCAGTGAATTACAGTAGTCTAATCTAGAGAGTATGCCGGAACAGACTAGTCTTTTGGTTGCGTCTTCGGTAAATAAGACCTTGTATTCAATTATAGTAATCACTGAAAGACATAAAACTTAGTTCAGAAGCGAATCCTAGAAATTTCTAGATAATGGAAAATGTGTTGGCTAAACAATTCATTGTTTACGTAAATAATTCATTAGCCAAAGCGGCCCTGGATGTCATTTGCTCAAAAAACGGGGGCGCCCATATCACCCACAGTGTTTTAGTTAGTATGGTCCCAATTTTTGGTGAACTTCCATCTCCAACTGTAGCCCCTGATCGGGCACAACGAATCCTTCTTTGTCGTGTATTATCGGTATGAAAATTTCTCAAGTCGATTACAGTATAGCGTCCGTGGGATACCTCCAGCTTCGCTGGGAATATCATTGCATTGTATTCTTCATCTTCTCCTGATTTAAAAAATATATAGCTATGTTATGTTAACTTTAAAAGCGCGCTCAGAGTTAAAGATAAAAAAACGCTCGCGCTGGACCCGAGTACTCTTCAGACTGGCTCGCTCCCCCAGTATGAAAGTTTTTGTCTTGTGCACGTGGATTAAAAAAAAAATTATATATATATAATACATTGAACATGTTGTTTTGGTTAAGATAATTAATAAGGTACGGTAGAGCAGTGTTAAGGGAACGACAGTTCCACTGCAGTATATTTATTCTTGAATCCATTTCAATCACAGAAGACCTAAAGTCTGTTGTGACCGTTTGATCTGCCCCTCAACTCTCTATGTCATTGTGTTGTCAAGGGGTTGAGACTCTGTTACAGATCTGCCTCCCTGAATGCCGAGAAGAGCGCATTGAGTGGAAAGTATCTTATTTAAGGCTGGTGGAGTTGGATTTTCCTTTGGCTTAAATATTTCAGTATATAGCCCTGTCAGAAGTGTCAGAACATTTTCGGGGCTTTCATTCGTTTTTGCTTCAATAAGTGCAGCTAGGATGCCAGTGACGAATTTGAACACCTCACCGCAGTTCTCGGCGCTCATCATCTTCATCTTTGCATAGCTTTCTTTTAAAATATGTTGTCTGAGGCAGTCTTCGGACTGTGGCTTTGGTGTGTTTTGTGTTTCATCCTCCTCAACAATCATCAACTTTGGTTCATCCATGAACAAGTCATCATAATCGTGTGTGGGGGAAGTTTGAGATTCTGCATCAGCAACCCTTTTCTCATTGTTTGTTGTTGGCTGTTTGTTTGTCTTTGTTTTGTCTGCTGCTTTTGTGGGGGCCTTTTTTACATTGTGTGTTGATTTTAGTTTCTGGGCAACAGTAGACTCATTATTAATAGGGTTTATGTCAGTTCTTTGTCCAGGTCTCTGGCGGGCGATATTTTGCTCTGAAATGGGGTTTTCACTACGAGGGTTGCTTGGTCCGCCTTGATTTCCTGTGCGTATGCGGCTTGTTGTTGGTTCTGGCCAGATAGTGCTATAATCCTGTTTTTCAATCTCAGCCACGAAAGCTGGGGAGGTAGCCAGGTTTCTCTTTGCTTTGCTGGCACCGCGAGGAGCACTTTTCCCCCCTGCCATTTTCAGCACCCAGCACTCATCGACTTCTGAATCAGAGTCATTAGATGTATCTGGGTCTTTCTTTTGTTTTTTCATTATTTCAAACTTTGCTCTTCTTATTGCTTCTGCATATGGGATGTATTTGGCTGCTCGGATTTTGTTTGCTGTTCTTCGGAGCACTAGCTCAGGACAGCCTAAGTAAGCTGCCGAGTGGGGACCGCCACAGTTTAGGCAGTGTTTGTCATTTGGACAGTTGTCAACTGGGTGGTCTTTCTTTTGACCGCATCTTGGGCATTTGTCTTGTCTGGCTTTACATTGTTTGGAGCCATGTCCCAATCTCTGGCACTTAGTACACCTTCTGACTGGGGCCACATAGGGTTCGACAGCAAAGAAGGTTTTCACTATCTTCACTGTATCTGGTAGCGTTTTCTTTAAAAAAGTGATTTTGACAGCTTGAGTAAGTTCCCCCTTCTGGTTTTTTAACCGCTGAAGAAATTTTACTTTCTCAAGAGATTGTTGAAGTTTATCAAGGTCTTCAGAGAGTGGGATGGGTCTGATGACACCTTCCGTTGTTGCCTCTGGTATAGTGCATCTTATTTGCACTTGAGCGAGACTGGTGAGATTGGCAAGTTTATGTTGTTGTTTTTCATTGCAGCAGGCAATCAAGAATTTGCCCGAGGGCAGAGGTCGTACACCTTCTATCTGACCGACCGCGTCAACCAAAACACGACACTGGAGTGATGGCCCAAGTTTCGAGAACATAGCTGGACCTGTAGCCGCGTTGGTGAGAATGACTGGGTATTGTGCAAAGGTTGGAGGAAGACTTGGTGTCACCTTTTTTGACTTTGTGTGTCTAGGGGGCCCAGTTTTGACTGGTTGTGAGACTTTTGACTGTGGCTGAGGCAGAGCCTGTTCGGCATCACTGTTAGCAACGGGTGCTTTTTTCTTCCGCTGACGGCGGCGTTGAGTTTTAAAAATGTCATCGCCTTCTGTGCTTTGGGAAGGTGAAATGTTCCCGTCTTCTGAGGGCACTGCTGCGTTGTGGTTATTGACACTGGCGTCAGCGTCAGAGTGGTTGTTTGAGCTCTCTTTTGTCTTTTTTGAGCTTGTTGGAGAGAAGCTGTCGGAATCTCTTAACCTTTTTCGGGGTGTGCAACACAATGTGCTGTCCATAGATTCAGCAGGGGTAGAGGTAGCCAAAGGTGGTTTGTCGCTTATGACAAAGGTGGCAGTGGCCATTGTGAGGGCCTTTTGGTGTTCAAATGCAGTGAGGAGTACTCAGAGAGCAGTGAGTTTGTGTGTAGTTGTGAGCGACCTTGGTAGAGGACCCTCTAAAAGCGAAATGACTAGAAAATAACCTTTGGTATGAGCAGGCGTCTCGCACTGTTAAAAGAAAAAAGAAGGGATGACAAAAGCGTCCCTTGACAAAGAGTGAGCTGAAGCTCACCCTCTAGTGACTTTCACTTCTCTCCCGAGAATCACGAGGACTCCTGCAGGGCGAGTGGAAAAGCCACCAAGGGCAGTTAAAAAAGCCCTCTCTGGGTCTATGCCAAGAGAGCTGTGTCGTGTGTTAAAACACACACAAAATGTGATTGTCTCCCTTTACCATCAGGAATTCGGGAAGAAATCGTATTTTGAGCACTGACTTGGCTATGTAAGCTCGAGGTACGTTAAAGCAGTCGCTATGTAATCAGCATGTCTGCTTGTGAAAGACGCACTCTACGGGCCAGCAACTGCAGTGAATTACTCGTGCTGAGTCTGAGGACAAAAATGACCCCGTGGCGAGAGTTGTCAACCCATGGTATCCAACTAAGAAGCAAACCATTCTCTGAATGGTAGCTTCTGTTGGCATGGGAGACTACCCTCATCTGACAACCCCAAGAGGATATCTGTGAAGGGAAACACTTTGATTTAAGGCCAAAGTGTAGAATTGATATTTATTAAGAAAGAATTTAGAAATTTAGACAAGTTTTAACCAAGAAATTAGGTTAAAACAAGGGAAATTTGAAAAAGCCTAAAGGGAGGTAACTCTGTACCAGCCTGCAGATCCAGAAATGGATACGCGAACAAGTTAGATCTAATTTTGAAAAGGTTAAACAGGAAAAGCGGTCAACTTTTCACTGCTGTTCAACACAGGACTTGGTAATATATATATGTATATATTTATTTTATACAATTAACAAAATTATTAGAGTAAAATAAAACATTAAAACATTCATAATAAACAATAGTAAACAAGAAATAAAAAAATAAAAAAACAGACCGCCCATGCCGGGAATCGAACCCGGATCACTTTGGCCATAGACGGACGTGCTTTCCACCAAGCCACCAACTCTGACAATTTTGCCAGTGAACTCAAATGCCTAGAATGCTGACTTCGCTCGTTCATAAAATTAGGTCGCGCAGCACGCGAACTGAGTGGCACATGCAGCGTATATATGGGCTCAGGCCGCCCAGTTACTGGCTGTTCTTTTTGCCGAACTGCCTCCCACCGCCAAACCTCCCACCGTTAAGAGTCGTTTTTGTGGATTATTTCGCATTTAGGTCCCAGGTAACATTATGAAGTTTTAATACGATCAATCGGACCTATTATCAAGTTAGTGTATCAACTTTTGAAAGAACTGCGCCCAGTAGTTTCCCAGCAATAAGCTGTTAAGTCGAGACAGACAGACAGACACACACACAATTAAAATCTGCTGGACCCTACTACTGCGTACTCGGGGATTAAAGTCTGCTGGACCCTCCTACTGCGTATTCGGGGAAAATATGTTAAGTATAATGTTCGAATGTTTTGCGGAAACAAGCGTGACCCGTCTCGGTATTTGGGTATGGTAAGCCGAGACTATCCGAATGTAGTCTTGCCGATGACTGGTTTCAGGAGTTGATCTTTTAGTTTGATGCCTTCATATTGACTAAATGTTTTTATATCGCTTCACACAACTTATTTAGTTTGAGGACGACATATTGAATTAATGTTTTTAATATCGCTTCATGCGACATGTTTTTACCCCAACATTTCCCATCTGTGACCTTGACGTTTGACAAGCATCAATCAAACTTGGGTCATGTCTAAAAGTTATCAAACCCTGGAAGCGTGAAGTTTGAAAGATTTTTTCTCATAGAGGTTTGAAAAAATTGTCCTTTTCCTTTCTTTGACCTAAAACATGAACCTGCTGTGACGAGAGGGGTTCACTAGTCCAAGGGTTCACTAGTCCGAGGGTTCACTAGTCCGAGGGTTCACTAGTCCGAGGGTTCACTAGTCCGAGGGTTCACTAGTCCGAGGGTTCACTAGTCCGAGGGTTCACTATTGACGCTTGAACAAAGGATATTCAATTTTATTTGTTTTTATTTTGTGTGTGTATGTGTGCGTGTGCGTGCGTGCGTGTGTTTTTCACTAATGTGGGAACCAAATCGAAGAATATTCTCATAAAAACACTGAGTTGTTTTCATTCAAAAAGATAATGTGGTGTTTTATATTTGACTGAAGAAATCTCAGACTATTTCCCCCAAGAAACTTAGTTATTTATATTTTGACTGAACAAAGGATATTAAATTTATCAGGATACCGCCCCGACTGGACAAGTACGAGATCGAACTGCCTACAGTTTTCAGTCATATTATAGAGCACCTCGGGTTTCCTTTTGCCCGTGAGGGTCAATTAGTTATCCCACCGACCTGAATTATGGAGAGGATCGAGCCTGGGTTGTACTACAGCCTCATACATAATTTCATTGAAATCGGTTCTCAAACATCGGATATCTATTTGCGGACAGACACACACACACACACACACACACACACACACACACACACACACACACACACACACACACACACACACACACACACACAGAGAGAGACACACACACACAGAGACAGACAGACACAGTGAAACCTATATACCGCCTTTTAAGGGGCGGTATAATAACTGAACAAGAAGGGCAAAGCCCATACGACTCACATGCTTTACACATTTTTCCTACCAAAATACATGTGACCTTGACCCAAGGTCAAGGTCATCCAAGGTCATGCAACACAAAGCTGTTAATTCAAGACATAGGAAGTACAATGGTGCTTATTGGCTCTTTCTACCATGAGATATGGTCACTTTTAGTGGTTCACTACCTTATTTTGGTCACATTTTATAAGGGTCAAAGTGACCTTGACCTTGATCATATGTGACCAAATGTGTCTCATGATGAAAACATAACATGTGCCCCACATAATTTTTAAGTTTGAAACAGTTATCTTCCATAGTTCAGGGTCAAGGTCACTTCAAAATATGTATACAATCCAACTTTGAAGAGCTCCTGTGACCTTGACCTTGAAGCAAGGTAAACCAAACTGGTATCAAAAGATGGGGCTTACTTTGCCCTATATATCATATATAGGTGAGGTATTGAATCTCAAAAACTTCAGAGAAAATGGGAAAAATGTGAAAAATAGCTGTTTTTTAGGCAACATTTATGGCCCCTGCGACCTTGACCTTGAAGCAAGGTCAAGATGCTATGTATGTTTTTTGGGGCCTTGTCATCATACACCATCTTGCCAAATTTGGTACTGATAGACTGAATAGTGTCCAAGAAATATCCAACGTTAAAGTTTTCCGGACGGACGGACGTCCGGACGGACGTCCGGACGGACGGACGGACGGACGACTCGGGTGAGTACATAGACTCACTTTTGCTTCGCATGTGAGTCAAAAATCAAGCGTCTATAGTGAACCCTCGGACTAGTGAACCCTCGGACTTGTGAACCCTCGGACTTGTGGGACGAACTGGAAAATCAAGCGTCTGTAGTAAACCCTCGGACTAGTGAACCCTCGGACTAGTGAACCCTCGGACTAGTGAACCCTCGGACTAGTGGGACGTTCCCGCTGTGACCAGTCACCTTGAAATTTTATGAGGGTACACTAAACTATCGTCTTTTTGGGAAGATTATCCGAACCTGCCACTGTGTGACATTTGTAGGCTCTAGATTGAAAACGTTTTCGCCTACGGACAGCATGACACTGCTAATTACTGAGACACTCCTGATTACCGAGGTGAGTCACAAATTGTTCAAGAAATAAAGGCATGGTGAAAACGAGGTCTGTCCTAGCTAAGAAATTATACTACCTTCCCCTTAAGTTAAGTTTAATAACCTTTGACCGGGCTAACATGGTTACCAGAAACAACCGAAATTACTGATTAATCAGACAACACAAAATATTTTTAAGACACTTACATTCCGTTGGAGGTGGTGATGACGAACATTGTGGCAGCTCTCCTGGACAAAAACAAACAGACAACATGAAGCAAACAAGAAAAGTATCTGTACACTTAGAATTGTCTATAAGATGAACCGAAAATGAAGCGGGGAAGGACAAGTGCGCGTGCACACACACACACACACACACACACACACACACACACACACACACACACACACACGTGCACGTGAATTGTGCGAGTGTTGTTCTGTGTGTCTGTTTGTGTCTGTGAGGAGGTTAGTGCCTGGGCCTGCTGGAGGGAAGGGGGGGGGGGGGGGGGGGGGGTACTCGGCTTTTTGTAACCTAAGCCACATTCTTCAAAAAAAATACACAACACAATTAGGATGCATGGGGTAGGTTACAGAAAAACGTACTATACTGCTTGTTGGCATGCCAGTATCAGAAAAGTATGCATTAGCCTAGGGAGATGCTGAGGAAGACATCAAGAGTTGTGTCAACACAATAAGAACTCTGGCAAGACATCTGTGAATCGGGGTTTGACTGATGTCCCCATATACAAAGTATACCATCAAGACAGGGGTTGAACGTTCAATTATTCCAATGTTGGGGGGGGGGGGGGGGGGGTTCTTTTTATATTTAGTCAAGTTTTTACTAAATATTTTAACATCGAGGGGGAATCGAAACGAGGGTCGTGGTGTATGTGTGTGCGTGTGTGCGTGTGTGCGTGCGTGCGTGTAGAGCGATTCAGACCAAACTACTGGACCGATCTTTATGAAATTTGACATGAGAGTTCCTGGGTATGATATCCCCGAACGTTTTTTTCATTTTTTTGATAAATGTCTTTGATGACGTCATATCCGGCTTTTCGTGAAAGTTGAGGCGGCACTGTCACGCCCTCATTTTTCAACCAAATTGGTTGACATTTTGGTCAAGTAATCTTGTCGGTTCCTGATTCCAAAAACATATAGATATGATATGTTTGGATTAAAAACACGATTAGAAAGTTAAAATGAAGAGAGGTACAGAAAAGCGTGCTAACCTTCTCAGCGCACCTACTACCCCGCTCTTCTTGTCAATGTCACTGCCTTTGCCATGAGCGGTGGACTGACGATGCTACGAGTATACGGTCTTGCTGAACAATTGCAGTGCGTTCAGTTTCATTCTGTGAGTTCGACAGCTACTTGACTAAATGTTGTATTTTCGCCTTACGCGATTTTTTTTTACATTTAGTCAAGTTATGACTAAATGTTTTAACATCGAGGGGGGAATCGAGACGAGGGTCGTGGTGTATGTGTGTGTGTATGTGTGTGTGTGTGTGTGCGTGCGTGTAGAGCGATTCAGACCAAACTACTGGACCGATCTTTATGAAATTTGACATGAAAGTTCCTGGGTATGATATCCCCATACGTTCTTTTCATTTTTTTTTATAAATGTCTTTGATGACGTCATATCCGGCTTTTCGTGAAAGTTGAGGCGGCACTGTCACGCCCTCATTTTTCAACCAAACTTGTTTGAAATTTTGGTCAAGTATTGTTCGACGAAGCCCGGACTTCGGTATTGCATTTCAGTGTGGTTGCTTAAAAATTAATTAATGACTTTGGTCATTAAAAATCTGAAAATTGTAAAAAAAAATATTTCTTTTATAAAACGATCCAAATTTACGTTCACCTTATTCTCCATCATTTGCTGATTCCAAAAAACATATAAATATGTTATATTTGGATTAAAAACAAGCTCTGAAAATTAAATATATAAAAATTATTATCAAAATTAAATTGTCGAAATCAATTTAAAAACACTTTCATCTTATTCCTTGTCGGTTCCTGATTCCAAAAACATATAGATATGATATGTTTGGATTAAAAACACGCTCAGAAACTTAAAACGAAGAGAGGTACAGAAAAGCGTGCTATCCTTCTCAGCGCAACTACTACCCCGCTCTTCTTGTCAATTTCACTGCCTTTGCCGTGAGCCGTGGACTGACGATGTTACGAGTATACGGTCTTGCTGCGTTGCATTGCGTTTAGTTTCATTCTGTGAGTTCGACAGCTACTTGACTAAATGTTGTATTTTCGCCTTACGCGACTTTTTTAAA
>NW_027126793.1:17500-18511 GCF_037325665.1 Littorina saxatilis | reverse complement strand
ACAGAAGGGAGGTCTGCCGTCCTCTGACAAAACACAGTAAGTCCATTTTTGTCAAAAATGAGATTTTTATGTCATCATTATGAGCACATCAGCGCGCATTTTGTCAGTAAATTTTAAGTCTCAATGACGTTTAGTTCCTGAGATTTCATAAAGTAAGTCCATTTAAACCGATTTAAGTTCTCAAAAAACAACGGCAGAACACAGCAACTTCCCTTACTGTGTTCTGCCGTTGTTTTTAACAAAACCGAGTTCAAAGAAAACACCAGCAAAACACAGTGATACTGCCGTCAGCGGATGCCTGTTTGTTTTTTTGTGATTTTTTACTTGATGTCGTGATCTCCGCGCGAGTGAAAGTGTGTGAGAGAGAGAAAGAGAGAGAGAGAGAGAGAGAGAGAGAGAGAGAGAGAGAGAGAGAGAGAGAGAGAGAGAGAGCTTGCTTGTGTATGTGTGTGTGTGTGTGTGTGTCTGTGTCTGTGTGTGCGTGCGTGCGTATGTATGTGTTAGTTTGTGTGTTCATGTGTTCGTGTGTGTGTGTGTGTGTGTGTGTGTGTGTGTGTGTGTATGTAGGTGGTTTTACCGACAAATGGGGACGATTGTCACTGGAGAGCAGTCAAATGGGGACGCTTCCGACAAACGGGGACGTCCCCATTTGTCGGCCCGTGCGACCCCATTTGACTGGATTTGAGCAGATTGAGCGACCCCATTTGACTGCTTCCTAGCATCCCTGTGGACAAACGGACTGGATTTTCACACAGATTCATACACATATTTTAGCTCTGCACTTTTTGGTCTGCTCAACTAAACCATGTGATTTTTATCATGTGACTTCAAATGACTTTACAGTAACTGCTTTCATCAGAATTCAGTTTCTATTCAAATGCAGTCAAACTAAAACATTTATTTGAATTAAAAAAAAACAAAAGTTATTGCATTTAATATATTTTATTCAGAATATTTTGAAAGAGTTCTGATTATTTGATCACGGTTTTTTTTGTATTAAAACAAAAACAA
>NW_027126793.1:0-12500 GCF_037325665.1 Littorina saxatilis | reverse complement strand
TATTGTATTTTCGCCTTACGCGACTTGTTTATGATTACTATTACCATTATCAGTATATAAGAGGGACCACGGTTATACCGAAACTGCAATTTAAACAAAATTAATGTTGAAGAAATCAAAAATACATCGAACACATTTCACGCTTTGATTTAACTTATGTTTCCAGCTCGTCACAGACACAGCCTAAGTACGAAGGCCTGTCTTGAAGCAGAAACGCTTTTGGTGTTCTAGTCGCTTCACACTTTAAGTCAAGTGTCATTCAGTCCGTCTCTCACAATATCACACCTATCCGCGAAAATAGGCAATAGGCCATGATGGGCCATATGTCAGGGAACAGAAGTAGCTCGCTGACTGTCTGATTTTTTTCCCGAGATTTTATTACCTCTCTGGGCCATAAGATGTGGACTACCTTGGGATGGGACAATAAAGTAATGAGAGAGAAAAATCTAATATATTCCTTGACTTTGGGGTAGCGCGACTCTGTTGCAGCTAACTTTCATGTGGGAGAAATAGGCCCTGTCGGAGAACAGAAGTAGCTCGCTGAGTGTCTGATTTTTTCCGAGCTTTTATTACCTCTCTGGGCCATACGATGTGGACTACCTTGTGGTTTGTTTGTTGTTTGTTACGTGTAAGGATTACCCACATGACAAGCAAACAATACATAATTCGTTTGATCTTATCGAGGTTATCGTTCCGAATAAGTTGTTGTATATACTGTAAACATTCCACTTTTAAACACATTTTTAAAACACCTGTTGTGAACACTGAATGAATTACTCTTTTACAAAAATAACACATGAATAACACACACTAAATAATGTTTACCATTTGTGCTACTTTTACCAGTTGAATTAAACAAACTTCACCAACAAAGTATTGCGACAAATTACGCACCCGAATTAAGGCATTAATTCCCATGTCATTTTGTTCAATTTGTCTATGCTACTACCCGTAGTACATGTAGTATGTAGTCAAAATAGTCGGAAAGTTTCAAAGCAAACTAACAAGTCCTTGCTGACATACAGCGCTTTTTCGCATAATGCCCCTCGTAATTAACGCAAAAAACTCCCGTTTTTGACCGCACATACGATCGACACCTGCATCAGAAGGAATAGCATAGAACACAAAATATGCGAGCGTGTGAATCCGTGATTTGTAAAAATGTAAAACAATCGCCCCGCGATTTACAAATCACGTAAATGCGCCGGATATTTTCTTGTCATCTCCAAAGTCAAGGGATCTATTAAATGTTTTCAATAAGGAATCAGAAAGGCCATATACATTCCGCTCCGCGCATATCTATTAAAATCCTTCGGCAACAAATTATTGCGACAAATTACGCACCCAAATTAAGGCATTAATTCCTATGTCATTTCGTTCAATTTGTCTATGTACTACCCGTAGTAGCTTACATGTAGTATGTAGGCAAAATATTCGGAAAGTTTCAAAGCAAACTAACAAGTCCTTGCTGACATACAGCGCTTTTTGGCATAATGCCCTTAGTAATTGACGCAAAAACTCCTGTTTTTGATCGTAAATGCGATCGACACCTGCATCAGAAGGAATCCCGTCGCGATATAACCTTCGTGGTTGAAAACGACGTTAAACACCAAATAAAGAAAGAATCAGAAGGAATAGCATAGAAGACGTAATATGCGAGCGTGTTAACCCGTGATTCGTAAAAATGTAAAACAATCGCCCCGCGATTTACAAATCACGTAAATACGCCCGATATTTTCTTGTCATCTCCAAATTAAGTCAAGGGATCTATTAAATGTTTTGATTCTTATTTCATTACTTTTTTGTCCCATCGCTGGGATATTCGGGTCAATTCCCCCCAATGGAAGGCTAGCAGGAACAAAGTCGCGCTTCCTCCAAATCAGGGGATCTATCAGATGTTTTTATATTTAGTCAAGTTTTGACTAAATATTTTAACATCGAGGGGGAATCGAAACGAGGGTCGTGGTGTATGTGCGTGCGTGCGTGTGTGTGTGTGTGTGTGTAGAGCGATTCAGACTAAACTACTGGACCGATCTTTATGAAATTTGACATGAGAGTTCCTGGGTATGAAATCCCCGAACGTTTTTTTCATTTTTTTTTATAAATGTCTTTGATGACGTCATATCCGGCTTTTCGTGAAAATTGAGGCGGCACTGTCACACCCTCATTTTTCAACCAAATTGGTTCAAATTTTGGTCAAGTAATCTTCGACGAAGCCCGGGGTTCGGTATTGCATTTCAGCTTGGTGGCTTAAAAATTAATTAATGACTTTGGTCATTAAAAATCGGAAAATTGTAAAAAAAAAATAAAAATTTATAAAACGATCCAAATTTACGTTTATCTTATTTTCCATCATTTGCTGATTCCAAAAACATATAAATATGTTATATTCGGATTAAAAACAAGCTCTGAAAATTAAATATATAAAAATTATTATCAAAATTAAATTGTCCAAATCAATTTAAAAACACTTTCATCTTATTCCTTGTCGGTTCCTGATTCCAAAAACATATAGATATGATATGTTTGGATTAAAAACACGCTCAGAAAGTTAAAACAAAGAGAGGTACAGAAAAGCGTGCTATCCTTCTTAGCGCAACTACTACCCCGCTCTTCTTGTCAATTTCACTGCCTTTGCCATGAGCGGTGGACTGACGATGCTACGAGTATACGGTCTTGCTGAAAAATGGCATTGCGTTCAGTTTCATTCTGTGAGTTCGACAGCTACTTGACTAAATATTGTATATTCGCCTTACGCGACTTGTTTCTTCTTTACTTCATTGTCCAATCACTGGGAAATTCGGGGCGTTTCCTCCCTGTGGAAAGCTAGCAGCAACAGAGACACGCTACCTCAAAGTCAAGGGATATATTAGATTGTTGTTTTTCATTACTTTATTGTCTATTCGCTGGGAAATTCGGGTCGCTTCCTCCCAGTGAAAAGCTATCAGCAACCGAGTCGCACTACCCCAAAGTCAAGGGATATATTAGATTTTTTTTCTCTCATTACTTTATTGTCCCATCGCTGGGAAATTCGGGCGCTTCCTCGCAGAGAAAAGCTAGCAGCAACAAAGTCGCGATACCCCGAAGTCAAGGGATCTATAAGATGTTTTTGTCATTAATGTATTTTCCCGTCGCTGGGAAATTCGGGTCGCATTCTCCCAGAAGAAAGCTAGTAGCAACAGAGTTGCGCTACCCCAAAGTCAAGGGATCAATTAGATTTATTTAATTCTTTTCATTATTTTATTGTCCCATCGCTCAAAAATTCGGATTTGTTTTCTTTATGCTAAAAATCGTAATATTTTATCTATCGAGTCCAAACCACCCCCACCACCCAGCGTGGACGGCTTCACTGTGTCACAATGTGGATGCAAAGAAAGACAAAAATATCTACTGAAAGAGCACACGCCGACGACGAGCAATATCTAGTAAAACTGCAGACGGGTCACCTGCAGACTCAGCCGTGTGTGTATGTGTGTGTGTGTGTAATCCAGCAGCGTGCTTACAACAACAACAACAACAACAAACACAAAAAACACCTAATAAAAAATGTTTAAAAAAACCCACAATAAATACCGGTTAAGCGATATGAAACAAATCAGTCAATCTGTCGCTCGAAACAAAAATATCAACACTAAAAACCAGCCATATATGACGTAATGTGAGTAGTTTTGACAGCATCGCTGATCACCTACCTTAATTCTGTTTTCACATATTAATGTTTAAAACAAACATAAACTTTGAAAATAATTCTCTGAGAATGTTAGGACAGTTCCACTCATCTTGAACTCAGGTCAAAAGGAGTTCAGGTCATTCTCTCCCTGACAGGATGCCTTGAGATTCCTTGTCTGGCAAGGAAACCGATTTGTGTGTGTGTGTGTGCATATTTAGAGTTTTTTGTAATGTATTATTGATATAAGCAGATTCGCGATCGTCGATAATGATTTTTCATGGTGTTTTGTCATTTTAAAATTACGAAGGAATTGAAATGTAAGACAGTTTCAAGCGAGCTATTTTTCGCGGCTGTATTTACTGTGCAAACAATTCTAAATATGACAAAAGTGTCACGTGATAATCAACCGTTTGGTTTCGGCGCTCACTGGAGCAGACGATTTTTTCTGTAACCAGTTGACAGAGATGAAACCATATATTACGGTCTCCTTCCGGCAGCAGTCCCAAAATTTCGACTTGTTTTGACCTTAGAACGATGTCTTTATCATAACTGTGAAGAACAGAACGGAGATCACTGTCGAAGTCGGCCAATCTGCAATCATTTTCGTCTCGCGAACACTGATCTCAAATTTAGATCAGTGCTCGCGAAAAACATATGGGAGATAACTCTGTATTCTTTTTTATATTTAGTCAAGTTTTGACTAAATATTTTAACATCGAGGGGGAATCGAAACGAGGGTCGTGGTGTATGTGCGTGCGTGCGTGTGTGTGTGTCTGTGTGTGTGTGTGTGTGTAGAGCGATTCAGACTAAACTACTGGACCGATCTTTATGAAATTTGACATGAGAGTTCCTGGGTATGAAATCCCCGAACGTTTTTTTCATTTTTTTGATAAATGTCTTTGATGACGTCATATCCGGCTTTTCGTGAAAGTTGAGGCGGCACTGTCACGCCCTCATTTTTCAACCAAATTGGTTGAAATTTTGGTCAAGTAATCTTCGACGAAGCCCGGGGTTCGGTATTGCATTTCAGCTTGGTGGCTTAAAAATTAATTAATGACTTTGGTCATTAAAAATCTGAAAATTGTAAAAAAAAATAAAAATTTATAAAACGATCCAAATTTACGTTTATCTTATTCTCCATCATTTGCTGATTCCAAAAACATATAAATATGTTATATTCGGATTAAAAACAAGCTCTGAAAATTAAATATATAAAAATTATTATCAAAATTATTTTTTCGAAATCAATTTAAAAACACTTTCATCTTATTCCTTGTCGGTTCCTGATTCCAAAAACATATAGATATGATATGTTTGGATTAAAACACGCTCAGAAAGTTAAAACAAAGAGAGGTACAGAAAAGCGTGCTATCCTTCTTAGCGCAACTACTACCCCGCTCTTCTTGTCAATTTCACTGCCTTTGCCATGAGCGGTGGACTGACGATGCTACGAGTATACGGTCTTGCTGAAAATGGCATTGCGTTCAGTTTCATTCTGTGAGTTCGACAGCTACTTGACTAAATATTGTATTTTCGCCTTACGCGACTTGTTTTTATATAGATTCGCGTAGGACTGTAGCGTCCGGTCAGAGAGACAACTGGCAATAGCCGTGGAGCGATGCTTATCAGAATGAGTTCCACTGAGTCCATCATAATCAAATATAGTGCCGAAAAATTAAAGCTTCTTTTTTTAATACAATAACAGGATAGATTGTTCCAAAAAAAACTACAGAAAATTGGCCATTTTGACCTCCATAATGTAACATCTTAAAAGTAAGTGTAGTTGGACCTGTCTTTAACGACAGTTTGAAACTGTCTACCCGAGTTGTTATCGCAATTAAAGAAAGCCGCCGTTGGCTACTCGGGTGGTGTCTTATCGCTTTCAAGAGTATGTCAAGAGTATGTCAAGAGGTGTGTATGGGGTGCACTCAAGCGCAGAAGACAACGTGATTGCATTCGGCTAACTGAGAGCCGTCCCGTCCGTCTGATACGTTTAGCAGTCGGTATAGCGAGATGGTAGTGTATGAATGTTATGTATTGGTGATGTAGAGATAGTACAATGTAATTAAAAAAAATAATTTAAAACAAACATGATTTTAAAGGTTGTGAAAGACAGGTTGTGAACGTTAGTTTGGGCCGAAACTGGCAGCCGCAGTCCGTTTAGACATGTGATCGCAGTTGACAAGTAAGCAATATCTTAAAACATGTCGCGTAGACGAAATTAATACATTCAGTCAACCCTTCGAACTCACATTATGAAAGACAATACGAAGACAAAACTCAATACCTGTGTCGATTTCATACCTGACGGCGACCGCTATCGCGTTCACGCCACAGAAAGCCAGTATAGCGCAGTAGTGTAAAGCGCTTCTTATGAAATTGTGCTTTTTCTATTGTATATAATTTTTTTCGAGCTTGTTTTAATCCAAACAGGACATTAAACGTTGTATGTATTTTTGACCAAAATAGGACATTTTACACAGATCGAAACAGTCAGTGTTCCTCCGAGACCGCGCTAGCGGTCGAGGTGAACGACTGTCGAGATATGTGTAAATTGTCATATTTTGGTAAAAAAATACAAATAAAATGTATGTATCTGGGTAGAATTTCTTGTAGTTTTTATGATTGAACGCACACAAACATGCACTATTTTGTAGTCTCGGCTGGCCGCCTAAACAGACGTTTTGTCGGCCTCTGACGTCACATAGCTCAAAGAAGGGAAATCCAGTGTTCAATCGATACACATAGATTTGTTTATGGAATCAGAAAATGATCAAGAATAAGATTACATCTTTTTGGATCGATTCATCACATTTTATTTTTAAATACAATTTTCTGACTTTTAATGGCCAAACTCAAAAAATAATTTGCAAGCTTTAATCCTGAAATGCAATCCTGTTGTCCGGATTTTGTCGAAAGTTACTTTTACAGAATTTTAATCAAATGAATCCAAATATGAGGGTGTGACAGTGCCACCAAAACTTGTACAAAATGCCAGATATTACGTCATCAAAGAAACGTATCCTCCAGTAGTCCAGTAGTTTTCTCTGAATGGCTCTACACATACATACACACAGACCCACAGACCCACAGACACGTACTACGTAGGCCCTACACCACAACCCTAGTCACGATTCCCCATCTAAGTTAAAACATTTAGTCAAAACTTTACAATATGTTAAAAAATATATATATATATATATATTTCGTGTGGTCGTTATAGACAAAGTGGTGGACAAGCTTTCATTGGACAGGTTTGATTGCACGATCGGACTAAAGATTCAAACACACCGATTGGCTTCAAGGGAGCCCGGGTAGCTCAGGTTGTGGACTTGTGATCCTAGGGTCGCGGGTTCGAATCTCGGCCGGGGCCCAGATATGTCATAATGATATACTACAACAACAAAAGTTCATGGAAAGATAGAAACGCTTACTTGCGTTGCAACTTTCAAAACATTTAAGAGTAATTCGCAGTCGGCTGCAGGTCGAACATCATGGAAAATTACATATGAAAATCCGGACGAGGAAGTAAACTTTACCAAAACATTATTGCGAGAAATGTCGCGACAAAACTGCCGGTTGTTGTTATTTTTCTACCTCAAATGCACTCGACATCTGCATGAGTAGGAATAGCATAGAACACAAAATACGCATGCTAACTTAACAAGACAACATGTTCTAGGTAGATAATGTTTGACTTTCTTCTCTCATGTAAAAGTTGTATATCATCTATATTGTTGTATCATAACAGAATTCAGACGTTCAAACGATTTCTGAAACAGACGTGTGCTGCCTGCTACATATATCATTAAACAAATCAAGCCAGTGATGTTGAGAAGAAAAAATATCGACAACCAACTATACCACAACGACAACAATCGATAATTTTGCGCACAAAACAAAAAAAACTTTCGGGAAATAGAAGTCAAGTAAGCTGATCAACTGAAAGAAGAATGAATCTGAATACACATATTTTTTCTTCTTTACCCCTGTCTCCACCCCCTGACCTTGGTTCGGCGCGTCGTTAACAGATACTATGATTTGACACGATCGTTACCTCACAGACGACACGACTCGCCGCGTCTACCTCTCCCTGTGTGCTTCTGTAGCGGCATGTATAGGATGAAAAATATTAATTAATTTATTTTTGTTGTTGAGCAACGGTTTTTACGAACACATAGTGTTAAATAAAACCTTGAAAGAAAAATGATTGTTGTGTATGCATGAACCGCGCACAAGTTCTATCACGCCTCTTCTGAGCGGCTCCCGTTCCACCAAGGGCAACATTTTTTTCTGCCAACGATTTATTGCATGAAGAAATCAAGTTGACACCTTCTTCGAGCTTCGTGGTCCGCCAGTAAAGTAGCGCACATACTAAATACATTCATCCATTGGCCCAAATGGTCATGTGATAAACCCAACGCTCCGCCCACTCCACTCAAAACACTTGACCGCCGCGTCAATGAAATCTTCGCTGGTGTTTATTGGATGGTCTGTTTTGTTACAGGCCGAACGCTGCCCGTCTTACAGAAGGCTCATAAGACCGCGTAAAAGCCATACCACGTTGAAATCAGCGGTTCTCTTCTAAAAGCGTGATTGACATTGTCAGTTAGTCAAGCAAACGAATGCACGCGTTCACGCATGCACACACATTAATATACGTTTGTTCTGCGAATTGTTTGCTTGTTTCTCTATGATTTGTTAATGCGTGCGCGTGTTTGTATGTGTGTTTATCACCAGTCGACATAATTACTGAAATACTCAATTCTTTGGACGCAACAGCACTCTGCACTTTCAAGCATGTACTACATGTACTGTTTTTGTACATGGGGTTAACACACGTTGTTTTGCATAGAAATCTTAATTCGTTAAGCGGGGAATACTTTAAAAAACAAAACCCACATGTTTTAACGATTCACGTAATGTTGCTTAGCTAACACAACAATTCGCCAAGAAAAATGTACTTAGCATACCCATTCCTAAAACGAGTATAAAGGATCTTAGTTGGAAAAAAAAGGGAAGTTTTGTTTTTGTTTTTTAAGTAAGTCGCCCAAGCGCTCTATCAACTTGGCTAAAAACAAATCTTTGAAAAAAAACACAACTAACTACACACACACACACACACACACACACACACACACACACGAAAAAATAAAAGAAAAGAGAAACACACACTAATGTGACATGATATAACTGAGTTTGCTGAAAACTGACGAAAAAGTACAAGACCGGAAAATCGCAAATGCTTACGCATAAACTTTTACAATTTCTTAGAAGCGCTCCGAACAGACACAATCACACACTCACATGCAACTTGGAAAAGCACTTCACTGGACAGTTCGGGTTGCAATTTTGGTTATTGTAATTATGTAACCACACACGTACCATCTGAACATCAGTGTCTAAGTGTTCAGTTATTCACACGGGTTTCATCTGCTTGGGTAATGGATTACAACTAAATAGCACTGAAAAAATTAATTTAAAGAATCAAGAATCAAACGCAAAAGAGATTATCGCCAGAAGGTGAAATCCTGTTTGTATGAAAAGAAATAATCGGCAACGGTAACGGAGCATTTTACAGTTAGTTATTTCAGATGTTTCCAAATTACATCACTGCGAATGTCTCTTGGGCTTCGAAAGGTGGATGTCGCCGGGGAAAAATCACTAAAACGGCTTATTTATTTCTTTATTTGTAAATGAAGTCCTTCCAATACGTATCAATGATTTGGATCACCACCTCAGGTTTGCCTAGGAAGGCGTAATCAATATTTTCAATTTTACGCCGGCAATAAATGTTTACTTTGCGCGTAAAACATATATTAAGAGCGTACAATTCATCAACAGTAATTAAAACAAACAGAAAATCAACAAACTAACTTACAAACAAGCAAAGGGACACGAGAAGAAAAACAAGTCGCGTAAGGCGAAAATACAATATTTAGTCAAGTAGCTGTCGAACTCACAGAATGAAACTGAACGCAATGCAACGCAGCAAGACCGTATACTCGTAGCATCGTCAGTCCACCGCTCACGGCAAAGGCAGTGAAATTGACAAGAAGAGCGGGGTAGTAGTTGCGCTGAGAAGGATAGCACGCTTTTCTGTACCTCTCTTCGTTTTAACTTTCTGAGCGTGTTTTTAATCCAAACATATCATATCTATATGTTTTTGGAATGAGGAACCGACAAGGAATAAGATGAAAGTGTTTTAAATTGATTTCGAAAATATAATTTTGATAATAAATTTTATATATTTAATTTTCAGAGCTTGTATTTAATCCGAATATAACATATTTATATGTTTTTGGAATCAGAACATGATGGAGAATAAGATGAACGTAAATTTGGATCGTTTTATAAAAAAAATATTTTGTTTACAATTTTCAGATTTTTAATGACCAAAGTCATTAATTAATTTTTTAGCCACCAAGCTGAAATGCAATACCGAAGTCCGGGCTTTGTCGAACATTACTTGACCAAAATTTCAACCAAAACTGAGGGCGTGACAGTGCCGCCTCAACTTTCAGGAAAAGCCGGATATGACGTCATCAAAGACATTTATCAAAAAAATGAACAAAATGTCCAGGGATTTCCTACCCAGGAACTCTCATGTCAAATTTCATAAAGATCGGTCCAGTAGTTTGGTCTGAATCGCTCTACACACACACACGCACATACAGACTCAGACACAGACACACACACACACACACACACACCACGACCCTCGTCTCGATTACCCCCTCTACGTTAAAACATTTAGTCAAAACTTGACTAAATGTAAACAAGTCGCGTAAGGCGAAAATACAACATTTAGTCAAGTAGCTGTCGAACTCACAGAATGAAACTGAACGCAATGCCATTTTTCAGCAAGACCGTATACTCGTAGCATCGTCAGTCCACCGCTCATGGCAAAGTCAGTGAAATTGACAAGAAGAGCGGGGTAGTAGTTGCGCTAAGAAGGATAGCACGCTTTTCTGTACCTCTCTTTGTTTTAACTTTCTGAGCGTGTTTTTAATCCAAACATATCATATCTATATGTTTTTGGAATCAGGAACCGACAAGGAATAAGGTGAAAGTGTTTTTACATTGATTTGGACAACTTAATTTTGATAATAATTTTTATATATTTAATTTTCAGAGCTTTTTTTTAATCCAAATATAACATATTTATATGTTTTTGGAATCAGAAAGTGATGGAGAATAAGATGAACGTAAATGTGGATCGTTTTATAAATTTTTATTTTTTTTTACAATTTTCAGATTTTTAATGACCAAAGTCATCAATTAATTTTTAAGCCACCAAGCTGAAATGCAATACCGAAGTCCGGGCTTTGTCAAAGATTACTTGACCAAAATTTCAACCAATTTGGTTGAAAAATGAGAGCGTGACAGTGCCGCCTCAACTTTCACGAAAAGCCGGATATGACGTCATAAAAGACATTTATCAAAAAAATGGAAAAAAAGGTCTGGGGATTTCCTACCCAGGAACTCTCATGTCAAATTTCATAAAGATCGGTCCAGTAGTTTAGTCTGAATCGCTCTACACACACACACAGACACACACACACACACGCACACACGCACGCACGCACATACACCACGACCCTCGTCTCGATTCCCCCTCTACGTTAAAACATTTAGTCAAAACTTGACTAAATGTAAAAAACAGAGACAGAAATGGGGGAGGGGAGCATATGGGGAGGTGGAGAGAGGCATTACAAAAACTTTCCTGTTGACGAAAGCAAAATGACGCGAAATGAACCCAATGATGGTTTTTTTCAAAAGTAATGTAGTAAGCTTACAAAAGTGTTCTTTTTTGGTTTGTTTTATGTGTTTTCCTTTTAACAGCCAACTGTCGCCCAATTAGGGACTGCTCTACATTATGCAAATGAATATGAATAGTTAATGGTTGAAAAGTGTGAAAAAGAGAGAGAAACAAAGAGAGAAACAGACTGGTAGAGAGAAGATGGAGAGAGGGAGGGAGGGATTCAAAGAACTGTTGCCGAAAGCAAGGCATCTCGAGATAATGGCCTATAACCTGTTCAGGTAAGTATGTTAAAAGCAATTAACCGCTGAACTCATCCTCTCTAAAGAGTACACTTCACACCAATCGCTGAAGTTTTCAAGGGGTCATAGAGTACACACATTGGACAATAGAGAGGCCGTAAAAGGGTCGCGTTGCCATTGGTCAACCTGACCACGTGATCAGCCTCGGCACAAAGCTACGTCCGTGGTCATGGAAACCCTTTCTAGTTCAGTCCTGGCTCGGAACAGTTTTTTGTGGGGTTTTTTTCCGAACGATGTAGGCGTCTCCCAGGAATTGTTTTGGTTGGCGTGCGGAGCGGAGAGTTACAAATTACTTTAAAAGAAAACACTTTGGTTACTTCTCAGAGTGTTATGTATGGTCCGACTGAGGTGCCAGTAGCGGACGTTTTAAATGGAAACAAATTGAAACAACTTTTACAGCCCGGACTTCGGTATTGCATTTCAGCTTTGTGGCTTAAAAATTAATTAATGACTTTGGTCATTAAAAATCTGAAAATTGTAAAAAAAAATAGGCCTATTTTTTTTATAAAACGATTCAAATTTACGTTCATCTGATTCTTCATCATTTTCTGATTAAAAAAACATATAAATATGTTATATTTGGATTAAAAACAAGCTCTGAAAATTAAAATTACAAAAATTATGATCAAAATTAAATTTTCGAAATCAATTTAAAAACACTTTCATCTTATTCCTTGTCGGTTCCTGATTCCAAAAACATATAGATATGATATGTTTGGATTAAAAACACGCTCAGAAAGTTAAAACGAAGAGAGGTACAGAAAAG